>NW_008615358.1:0-3073 GCF_000691845.1 Merops nubicus
CCTTCCCTTCCCTTCCCTTCCCTCTTTGCATGTCTCTCCCCCACCTCCTTCATTCTCACTCTCCTTTTCGCTTCTGTTTTCTCTTTCTCTCGCCTACATTTCTTCCCTCTCTGCCTTCCTTCCTTCCTCTCTCCCTTGTACGGAACACTGCCTGTGCCCTTCCCATTGACAATGCCTTTCTTCACTTTAGGTTGCTGCCAGGTACCCACTCCTGCATGTTGCCTGTCAAAACTCAGGCAAATAATGCTAATTTGAGAAACAAGTCATGAAATTTGATTACATTCTCCTGCTATTTGGGCACTCTTGGTTAACCTAGATTTCAGGGCTGAGATAGTTCTTTCATATATATCTGTGATGTTTAGCAATGTGTAAGATCTGACAAAGACTTTGTGAGATGCAGAAATAGTTGTGGGGTTTTATGGTGATCAAAATTTGCCCTTTTTTTCTAGTTAAACAACATGGAGGCTTGTTACCTTATTTTAATTCAGAAGATGGGAAGACACAAAAGAACAAACTATTGGTTGAATCAAAAGTTGACCTTGATCTTTGATAAAATTAAAAATGTATTGCACTGCTTCCAAGTAATTCCCTTCCACTTTTGATTGGTTCTGAGCCCTGTTTAAAGCTGTATTAGCAAGTTCCTGGAACATTAAAGTCAAGCTGATTTTCTGCCTTTCAAATTACTGTTCTGTATAGTAAAACTAGCAGACATGTTCTGTCCTGGTTAGAAGGCAGAATTGTGTCCCACCTCCCTTATCCCTCAGTTTCTCAGATAGAGAGGTAAATAAGGAAGGCAGGGGTAATGAAAACCTTGCACCAAATTGAAAATTAACAAAATGAAATATATTATTTAACAGGGAACAGAAAGGAAGAAGGGAAGGGGTTTAACAGGGTACAGAAAGGAAGAAGGGTAGGGGTTTAACAGGGAAGGGGGGTTGTAGGAACAACAAGGCAAGTAAGATTAAACTTCCAAATATACAAAACCCAAATGCTATGCTGAGGCTCCCTGATGCTGGATCTCGCTGGATTGAGGTGGACTGAAGCTGGATGCACAATCCTTGGACTTGGATGGAGGCAGGGAAGAGTCTGTAGACCAGGCCCAGGTCTCCAAGATGGCCACGGCCACGTGTAGCACAGGGAGCAGCAGAGCAGCGTGTGCCCAGGTAGAAGGTCAAAGGAGCAAGAGCAAGAGAGCAAGAGGAAGAAGAGGAAGAGGCGTGCCTTTCTTGCCCCTTTTATAGACCTTGGCAGGAAGTCCTGAAGACAGGAAAAAGGGGAGTGGGAATAGGACAGATGTACGCCCCTTTCATTCAGGCTTGTACCTGGTTTAGGGTTTCAGATCTCCACCCACCAGGGGCAGCAGATTTCAAACCATTACAAGACAAAAGGAGCAGCTAAATGATAAAATAAGGCATATGTAAGTCTCCTGTAAATACTACGAAATGTGTACTCACAAGAGGAAGAGCTAGAAATACATAAGCCAAAGGTATGAACAGTGAAATATAAAGATGAATACTTCTGCTTTACACAATGAATTTTTTCTTCTCCCTTCATTTACTGACACACTTGTCCTTCTTCCAATTCTCCGAATGTCCAGCACTATTTAGTTGTTTCAAGTACATACAAATAATTTGCTAAAAGACATAGATGTTTAGGTCTTTCTAGATGGAAGCACTGGAATTCCACAAAATTACCCCCATCTTACATTACCCAGGCATTCCTAATGCCTTTTCGTACTTCAGATTTTACACAAGTGGGATGTTTTAGTTTGGTGAATACTTTTCAGTTGCAAAGGCAAGATACAAAAGAAAACAAAAGTTTAAATGAGACTGGAAAGTTTAATTTACACAGAAAGCAAGGCACTGTGCTTAGTAATTAAGTCAATTGTCTGTTGAAATAAGTTAGCTTTTTCTCTTCACATCTTTTATGATTGACAGTCTTTTCACAAGATGGTACTTAATCAGAATTTATAGAACTATTTCAGGAATTTCAGCATAAAATGTTGTAGAATATTAATATAGAAAGCCAAGATAAATTATCATAATGGAGCTTGCTTACCTCAGTATCTGTGACCCTATTGGAGAGGGAGATGGGAAGAAGCTGCTGAAGACTCTTTTATTAGGCTATTCAAGACACCATCTTCCCAAGTTTCAGAAAAGTGGTTCCTGGATCCATTTTCACAGTTGATCGTGGTGTATATTTTCATGTCTTTCCTCTGAGGTGCCCTGTGGCTGCACCTCAAAGTTCTTCAGCATCTGATTTGAAAACCTCTGACATTGCCTTGTTCTGACTCCACTCACAAGACTACTGGCAGCAATCATGATTACATGATGGCCAGAAAGATTGTTAGGCTTGGCCTTAGGAGTGCACATTAAAGTACAGGGAAATAACCACCTAGGAGGGTGCATAATAAAATGTCAAACTCACTGCTCAAAAAGACAGGATGTTTTGTTAAATATTGTCAGACAAACTGACCTAGAGGGAATGTATGTTTGGCTTATTCCAATAGCTGCAAAAAGACCATTAATTCATGTCGAAGTGTTTAGTACGTTTCAAACCATTGGCTTGTAGAGCTTTCTATAAAATGAGAAAAGTCTCATTAATTTCTGGTGATAACTAACAAATTTCCTGTGCTTTTAAACTCATCTTTCCTTAATACACTACAAGTGTCTAATTATTTATTAGTATGTTAATTCCTGTAGGCTAAATGAGCTCAGAAATTCAGTTGTATTAGTGTGATCCTCTCACTGAAAAATAACAAGCAGTCATACAGGCTTTGAGGTTCAGATTCAGAGACCTGTATCTGTCAGACAATTGCTATTAAACGCTTCATTAAAATACAGAAAGGAGGGAAACCAGTAAAGCATTTGAAACAAAAAGATTTAAAGAAGATTTGCAGTTTTACAATCTCCTTTATTTCCTTTTTTTTTTTTTTACCCTCAGGAATTTATTTTGTTCTGGTTTTAATGACTGTTCTTAGTTTTTTTTTTCAGGATGTTTTGGAGGTGGAGGGGTGTTGCAAATAAGCCAGGGTGGGGGGGTAAACCCGGTAGTTGTGGCCGACACCGAATAT
>NW_008615359.1:0-8552 GCF_000691845.1 Merops nubicus
GGCGCGGGGAAGCGTCGCCCCGCTCGACCCGGTACCCTGCTCCTTGAGGAGCTCGCAGGCACCCTGCCTGCTCCGGTGGGGTGGAGGAATCTCCTCCAGGATTTCAGCCTCTCAGGCTTCTTCCTCTCAGTGCCGTTATCTGTGTATGTCCTAGTAATCGCTAAAGCCTCTCTTCGAAGTGGTCTTGCATTAGGCCCCGATTATCAGAGCCTAGTACGGCATCTCCCGAAAGACTGAGTACACTGGCTGACCTGCACATCTTTCTAGTGCACTTCATGACAGGCAAAAGTGCAAGCAAACACCACAAACACCTTAGGAACCACACTGAAAATGGAAGAGGTTTGAATATGGGGTCCACATAGGGGTTGCCAGTACCAACAGAGATTCTATAATTTGTCTAGGAAGAATATTCACTGTTAGCTCATGCCAAGCATGGAACTGTTTGGAGCTGAGAGGATTCTATTTAAATATCTTGCCATAAAGTTTTCAAACTACACTTTACTGTTTCAATTTGTCAAGTACAATTTGAATCTTTATGATGTGTCAACAAGTGTCTGTATCACAAAGAGTGTATTTGCAAGAGGTTTTGTCATCAGGCCATGCAGATATTGTAATTACTTCAGTCTCTTCATGTACCACTGGCATCTTGAACTGTTCTTGCACAGAAACCTGGGTTCAGCCCTTGCAGCAGCTCACAGCCCCCAGGCTGGCAGATGCAGTGAGCGTTTGTGGCGCAGATGCTGCTGTTACAGCTGCAGTACAAAGAGAACACACCTCAGCAGCTGCCTCACCTTTCCACCAGGTGCCCTGAGAAAGGCTTGTCTTGATTTAAACCAGAACTGGTTTGGTTTATCTTAAATTGAAAAGTTTTAGACAAAATTGAAAGTTATGTTCACACTGACTTTAGAAATGATTTGGCTAGATTTGGTTTCAGTCAGCCCAAAGTACCCTTTGAGTAGAGAGAACACCAGGTTGGAAATAACTTGTTTCCTGCCCCTGTGTAAGTGGGTTCTTCTGTTCTACGGTAATTTGCAGTGTGTATTATGGCATGCAGAGATTCATGACAGAAATGTTGAGACTTACATGAATGCAGCATGAATGGAAAAGTCCATGTATGAAGCAGAAGCAGCAGAAGAAATGACAAGCAGAGGTTAAAGGAATCACAGGCATTGATAGCTGAGGGCGTGACTCATGGGTTAATGCTGAGCAATGCCCTGTTTACATCCTGACTGTTGGTCACAGGAAAGTGGCAACAAGGTCGCAGTACACTGGATGTAGCCTTTCACTTCTGTTTTTCTAAGCACAAGACAAACTTTGGCCATTAGACACCCAAAAATAAAGAACCAGAAGAACGTCAGCAGCTTGTGGACCGTCATGGTGTGGACATGCTGACATGTGACAGCTGCAGCCTCCCATTGATTATCTCTGCCTGAGGAGCTGTAAACATCTGTAGCATGGAAAACATCTTCCTAACACGGGCTGCCTGGTAAATGCAGTTAAGAGGAGTTATCTTCTCTTCCAGCTGTATATGAAATACATACAGTTTACAGCAATTATTTTAAACTGTAAATTCCAGTGTGCAAGTCCAGGAGGAATGTGTGACTGGGGCTGTGCAGTCTGTCAAACTAAGGCTGCTTACAATCACTCAGAAAAGTCCTTGGTGTCAGGGAGAGGAGAATGTGCAAAAGAACCAGCCCCAGAGACAGAGATATCTCAGAGGTGAACAGGAAGAAGCCCAGAACACAGGCTGAAACAGAGTAACATCTGTATTTATGATGTTAATAATGATTATATAGAAAACAGCACTGAAGAACAATTAAAAAAGGGGGGAGAAATGCCAGTTATCTCAGCCCGTGAGCACAGGAAAGCCCCACCCTTGCCATTCGCCCGGGAGCACGGAACTCTGGGTTTCCTCCGATGGGTGGCCGGTGTGCTGCTGTGCCGGCCGAGGGGCTGCGGGGCTGCCCGGCTCCCTGGGCTGAGGGGACCCCGGCATGGCTTCTCCTGCCTCTGCAGCCCTCACCCCACCTTCCCTTCCTACCTGCTACCCAGCAATGGGTTCCTCCAAATCATTTAATCCAATTATTTATCTGGGGAAATCCATTTTTTATAATAAGGAGGTAAATGCACTTTTCTGCTTAAATTTCCATTCCTGGTATTTCACCTTCATCAATTTGTTTCTTTTCCTTCCCTCAGATGCTGGCTTTTATCCTGGCTCTGGCAACAACCTGCATTTTTAATTTCCCTATTCCCTGATCCTGAAAGAGAGTCCGTTTCATGGGCTATCCTTAATGAGCCCATTGTTGCAAGGTCTGCTCATTGGTCTGCTTACTTAACTTACTGGTAACTTGACTGATGGCTTCTGGGGGGCCTGGGGGACCCTATCAGCTTCAGCACATTGTGGCTTCTGATAGTGTCGATGGCACAAGATCAGGAATTACTTTAAAATCCCAGAAGTGAAAAAGTTCTCAGTTCTTAAAAGGAAACACAAATCAGCATGATGTCTTAATCAGGATGTTAGGTAAAGAAATCGCTGCTTATAAATTAAATCCTTCCTAGTAAAGTCTGAATTCCTTTAAATTAAAAGTCATTATATTCTTGAAGCAAAGCAACCCATTAACAAATGACTGTTACTTTCATTACATCTGTTACTGCTCCTGCTCTGTATTTATCAAATTATTCTAGGGGGATACCTGGGGGGGCTTTGCAGCTTGTGAAAATGGGCGGAAGTGGTATTCAAGCTGAGAACAATTGCACAGAAGTCATACTATAGCAAGAGGGGCTTTGAGATTAGAGGTGATTGTGTTCTCACTCTTTTCCTGACATAATCAGGACAAATACCAGGCACAGAGTTTCTGGGAGGGCTGCTAAGGGGGGTCCAGACTCTTCGGAGCTTTGCTTGTACCGGTGTTTGAGCCCTGTACCACGGCACAGAAGAACTGTGCCCAGCCCTTCAGACTTGCTAGGGCTTTGCTCAGCCCTGAAGCATCTCATTAGCAATGTTTACACAGATTTGCCTTTTGGGGTCTGAAAAGTAGTCTGCAGAGCACGCTTAGTTTATAACTTGTGGAGTGTCCCTTACCTACTTGCTTCTGCTCCTTCTTATCCATAAAATGTTAAGCATTTGGAAAACAGAGAAGAAAATGACATTTGGTATCAAGCTTGCACACAAACCTAGTATTGTTTGTGTAAAAATGACAGAGTATGAGTCAAAAAGTTAATTAAAAGCCCAGTGATCTCAAGACAGTTTACCATAGTTTTTGGGTCAGACATAAGCAAAGGTGAAGAATCAGGAATCCTATCAGAGATAGAATTTGTGCCATATTTTGTCTCCTAATTAATGCTGACATAAAGGCAAGGAAATTTACAAATACAGAGGTTTTAAGCAGGGAGTGTTCTTTGTTTAGAAAGCTTGAGTTTTCTCAGTGAATATCATTCCTTTCTGAATCATCCTTTAAAATGCAACTGTTTTGCCCAAGGGAGGAGATTTAGTTGGAATGCACATACTGTCTTCCACAGTAAGTTAGGCCTCCATGACGTTCTTGCACATCAGCAATGCCAACATGTCTTCAGACCAGTGTGACATATCAGAAGACTGACACGTAGGAGTGAGTCCTTGTCAAATGAGCAGGTTGTTACAAAATGAAAGTGCACAATTTCACCACAGGATTTATTTAAAGATCATTTCTTTTGGAAACAAGCGAAGGTGATTAACATAATATTGTCACTTCCTTTCTCAGTTTATCTTCTAATTAAAAAAATAGCAATGGTTTAAAAGCCACACCAGAATTTTGCAAGAGGAACCAGTAATGTTCTGTGACTGATGCTACTGACATAGGATCCAACACTTTGTTTAGCACAAGTGTTGCTGCTGCCCCTCAGGATTGAGAAATGCATGCCCACACTACCCACACAGTGGTGATGTGACAAGACTCATGAAAAAGAAAGGAAGGAAACAGATGCATGTAGTTGGAAAAAACAGTGAAAGAGGTTACAAATCTGCTTTCAGCCTTCATCTATTTGCTGCTCTGTATCCCTTTCCAAACAAAGTTACCCTAGCCCTGGATCAATCTGCCCTTTACACACACCTTCTGCCTGGGCTTTTTTTTGTTAACCACCCACTGACACTGCCAGGGAGCCAGGAGTGGGGAGTTCTGGCTGGGCTACACGTGGTGAGAATACTGAGGCAGTGTTGTGAACACTTTCCTCAATTAATTGTTCTGAAATATCATTAGAACTGAGTTCCACACCTCCGTGCCTCTACACACAAACCTCTGGATCAGCATTTGAAACTTTGGCTTGGTTGGAATAGGTCTTCTCATCTCTATGTCTACTAAAGCACCTCCCTGATGGGAATGTTTCCAATTATCACTGTCAGGACCAGCTGGGCTGCACTGGTGAGATGCTGTGCCCCTAACTCCTCAGCACATTTTTTTTCTGAATTTGGCTTTCAAGAGGATACTGGAGTGTCACTGGACAGCCATAACCCTGTGTTAGCGGCGTTGCTAGTATGGTGAATGATGGTGGTTTCCCAAAGCTCAGAACATCCTGTCTGTAGATGAGCATCTAAACAGCCTGGTCACCCCAGTCACCAAGAGGTCACACTGAATATATGCTTAGACACACTTCTCTTCAATGCTATGGACAGCCCTTTAGAATGTATTAGAGCTGGGCCAGGCAGGGCGGGGGCAGCTATCAGAAATATACATTGTTCCAGGACTCAGGGGCCATTCTGTGTCATGTTTCCTATCAAGAGAACTGTAGTTTAATTTTGTCTTCTTCCAAAGTTAGACTCCTTCCACAGATTGTGGTGTACCAGGATCCTGGTAGCTCTCTTTCCCATTTAATTGTTGGGAAATCACTTCAGATGTCATTTTGTAAGGAGCAGCGTCAGCAAGGCCAAATGCCATTGTTCTAAACATACATTGCAGGTGTTGCATGTCATTGGTAAAGACACGACCATGAAGCTGCTGAAAAGTGTTCAGGGCTAGTGCTGGAAAACGTACTACATTTATCTAATGTCCCAGGAAATCTGCATTTCTGAGAACATGAGAAGGTTTTGGGTCACTTCCTTCAGTTGTGAGAGTAATTAATTCTCAGGAGTGCTGTCCCTGTTCTTCATGAGCTAGGCCTGAGACAAGCCCCATCTTTGGGAACAGGGTGTGTCGGTGTTGTCAATCCTAATTCCCTCCTTAAAAGCCAAGCTGATTTCCAATAAGAGGAGAGGATGGCTGTTACTGGTGAAAAGATGCAAGACATCTCCTATTCCATGGAAAATTTTTTAGCTGCTTCTTATTGCTTCTTTGTTGCCATAATTAGCATGTTGAAAAGGTGGGCTTGCATGTGCTTGTGAGTGCATAAGAAACAACTCTATTCCTTTAAGACAGCTACAGCTCAAACATAATCTTAATTTCCTGTCATGTGTCATTAAAAATGTATTTTGTTTGTTTTTTTTTGCAGCTCTCACATATTTATTTCTAAAAGGTTTGGTCCTGGAGTCAAGTGCTGTAATGTAGGAAAGCACACATAAATATTCTGGATCAAACACAAGCTTCAATCTTATGGTAATGTAAAGGATTTACACATATGCTTAAGAATAGGTTGTTTAGTCATGACTTGAGCAATTTTAACTCCAGAGAAGACTGGGAGAGCTCAAGATGCTCTGCATCTTACAGTAGTGGGCCAGTATCTCCATGAATTGCTCTTATTGCGCAGCCATTAGAGCAATCACAAATAATTTTAGGATCAGATTCAAAATACTCAGATATGTGAGGAACAGACTCATTTAAAAGAAAATCAAAAGCTATCTCATAACCCAAAAGAGTTTTATTTTGTCTAAGTAGTATGTCTTTTTTTTTTTTTTTTTTTAATTTAATAGAAAGGATGCCAAGGAACATGGGGTTGTTTTATCTATCAAAACTCAAATTTCAGTTATATGGTGGTATCTATTTTATTATAATAAATATTGTACCATTCTTTCTGTTAAGGAGCAGAACAAAAGATACAGAATCTCTTTTGCTGAAGGAATGAGGTATTTCTAACTTGTTAGGACGTGACTCCACTCAAGGTTTGAATTCAAGGAAGGACTGTAATTGTAGTTTTGATAACGTAAACCTAGATGTATTGGGAACTTTTAAAAAAGGCATTTGATCTTCCAGGGGAAGACTAAAACAAATTTATCTCAGAAATAATTCAGACTGCCATTCACTGTGTTAACACTTCTAGACTGTTCAGCCATGTAAGAGGAACAGTGTTCTTCAATAGAGCAATTTCTCCTGTTCGCGCCTCTGCTAGTACCAGTGTAAGAAACAATGAATGAGCAACACGTCTTTTATGGACATGCATTCTGTGTAGGTTCCTGCAATGCAGCATTTCTCAATTACATGCACCAAACAGTTCCAGTTCTGCTGCTTGATGATCCTGCATGCTGCAGTTTCATAACAAGCCTCATAACAGTTTTCAAAAGTAACAAAAGTACATTTTCACCGAGTGCACAATGCACTGTCAAACTCATTGTGACAGGATGCTCTTTAATGCCAAAAGTTGAGACGGGTTCAAAAAGCAGCAAGGAAAATTCATGGAAGAGAAAACTATCAAGATAAAACTTCTGGCTCAGGAAGCTGCTGAGCTCCAGCTTGCCGGAAGCTGGGAGGATACACAGACTCAGTGCTACTTTTATCTGTTCCTCAGCAGCTGCTACTGGGCACTGCAGAGACAGGGCACTGGCAAGAACTGACCTTTGCTCTCACCCGAAGTGCCCTTCCTTATGTTACTTTCTGGCAGAATGAGATTGGTTTGAGAGGACTGTGACTTCCCTGAACATTTTGTGTGACAGTTGGTCAGCAATCTGATTCAGCCATAACTTGGGAAAATGACTGGTATGTCTCAGCAATGAGGCATTTAAAATTTCTGGAGAGTGTTTCACTCATTGTGCTAACTCCTGCCAAAGGAAAGCAGTCACAGTCATGGGAAAACACTGACTTTCATGAGACTTCGTGTTGATGCCAGTCTGTAGTTTGGCAATGTCTGTGCTAATCTTATATCATTTCTTCAAGTGCTAGGTAATTATTTGTAATAGCAGTTTATGGGTATAAAATATTGCTTGCATCACAGTTTTCTAGTTTAGTGAAATAAAGAAAGATTTTACTCCTTGTTCCTTTGGTGATAATACAAAACACCTATATGGATAATCATGGAATAATTTAAAATAAGACCTTAGCTTCTAAAGAAGACTGAAATGCCATCCTTAACTCGTCCAAGAAGGTAGTGTATGACAGTGCTTTGTGTTGTACCATTACACTGCGTCCTAGGAAGCGGAACTTTGCTGCACTTTCGTTGGCTTTCATCTTGTTCTTACTCAGATCACATCAATGCTCAGTTGATAATATGAGCACAATGTGAATTAGCAAATAATGCCAGTCTGCCTTCAGCAGCATTTGTTTCATTTCCACATTTTCCTGTTGTGAGCTGCAACACTGTTTGCTTAGTGGATATAAATACAGACAAAATAGAAATGTGCTTCTTGGTATTCAAAATTGTAAGTCAAAAGGTTTGCTGCTAGGTCACACGTATGAAATACCCTCTGCAAAACGTTCTGATGGATTAGTAGGAACATTCCTGAACCCAGTTCTTGCAGCTGACAGGTTGGAAAAAGCCTTCCCTGAACTATGTGGGTCCTCTGTTTTAATCTTCTGAGTGTTGTATCAAGTGTTTGAGCTGTGTAACAGTTTCACCATGAAAAAGTGATCTGGCTCTGTGATCTGACTGCAGGTATTATTTTCAGTCTAGGTTTAAGTCTGCTGGAGTCCCTGAGATGCTTCAGAGAACTTGCTGTTGAGAATCCCACTCACCCCATCAGCAATGATCCTAAACAAGGTAGGATGTCCCTCACTTAACTAGAGGGAATGCAGTGGTGAGAGGAGAGAGCAACAGTGTAGGTAAAATGAGGCCATTGGGGGTCTGGCACAATGTTTGGGAGAGAAACTTGCTTCATGTGTGAACAAACAGCTGAAACTAAACAGTCTTATATTACATACTGCATTACAGTCAAACTGCACAAAGCTGAAGCTAGTTTTCCCCCTGGCTATCACAGCTACTGTACCAAGAGATTTTCATTGTGCAGAGTATTGTTAAAACCTGCTTAGCTGCTGGCAATCCCAAAGCTCAGCAGTATTTGGGTAGGAAATAGGAATCAAACAGTTTGGGAAGGGGATATATTAAACGTGTTTCATTCCTGAAGGTTAATTCCTGTGTATAGCTCCAGATGGAGACTGCTTGTACAAGTCGGGTGCCCAGTGAGCCAGTGGTGGAACATGGACTTGGGGTAGTCAGACAGACTTGTATGGCCCCCAAGGCCGTCGTCAGGCTGCAGGGCGCTGGCATGGCTCCCTTCTGAGGGAACAAGGAGCCGGCGAGTGTGAGGCAGTTTAGGAAATGAGAGAGCGGCTGCCTGGGGCCCGGGTTCCCCGGGGAGGGGAGGCTCGCCCGTCCCGGCACGGCGGGTTTCAGGCCCGTCTCACCGGGAGCACGCTGGCTGTAAGTACCCAGCTACG
>NW_008615360.1:0-10163 GCF_000691845.1 Merops nubicus
CTGTTAATGTTGTGACCTTCTCATAGATATGTTAGCCACAATCCTCTTTCCACAGATTTCTACTATTCTATTTTTTAAAGATATGGCCAAACCTGCAAGGATATTAAGCAAACTGAGAACAGTTCTCAGAATAAACCTTGAGCTCAAAGATTAGAAAAATCAGCATTGACAGTAGCTGTGCTTCTCACACTCTCCAATATTCCAGTGCTTCTCACACTCTCCAATATTCCAAGTTATCTGTTTTCCCTCCTATCCCCCAGGCTTTAAATCTGCTTCAACACTTATCTTAGTGGAATTCACTATATCAGAACAAGGAATACATGAAGATTTCAGGCTTTTGGCTTTTGTGGGTTTTCTTTGTTTGTTTTTGTTATCTTTCTTTAATAAGCCTCTCCTCATTGCTTGAAAATGTCATTCTAGCCAAAGATCTTGTATAATTAAAGAGCAAAACTGCTCAACTAAATAGAAGTTTTCTCTTGCCCTGAGCATAGCTCTGCACACAGAAACAGGGAATTTAAGGCAAACTGCACAGCAGTAGGAGTAATTGAATTATTTAAAATTAATGTCTACTTTCTAAACCATGTTCACTGGAAAACAAACCAAACAAACAAACCAACAAGATCAGGAACAATGGAAAAACAAGAGGGGACTTTCCTTATCAAAAAAAGGAAAGTGATTAAAGCAGTACAAAAATCCTCTCTATGTTGCATTGAAACAGTGGGCTTTTGTGAAAGCCACTGACTGTCAGGGCTCTAGGGCTTCTGGCCTTGATTATGTAACTGATGCACAGGCAGGACTAGCTGCCAGCCATGGCTTTTATATGAATCTCCTAAAGAAAATACTACAATAAAATACATGCTTAGGTGCTTTTCACTCAGAAGGTACTACCTGTGGTAGAAATCCTTGGGTTCATTTTTGCTTTCTGATGATGGAGAGAAAGAAGAGACTTGTCTAATAGGTACCTCTCGTCCAAGATCCCCTCTTACTAATCTTCCATCTCTGATAATGGTGTTCCTGCTCCCTCTGCAGGGGCTAAGCAGGCTGTAGTCATAAGGCATCCAGCTTTTGCATTCCTGAGAACCAAGTGAAGGCCCATTCCAGACTGTAACTGTCCTCTCATTAGTGCAGCATGGAAAAATTGCTCAGCTGAATGTCTTTTATAACTGCCTTTCTCACTGTGGGTTTTGGTATATTTTTTTCAGTGTGATAATGGGAAAATCATAAATGAGTTTATTTTATGCTTGTGCTGATTGAATTTTCTGAAGGTATGGGATGGTATGGCATCCTTAGGGACCAGCACCTTAGCCTGCTTCAACAGTGGGACATCAGTGCTGTCAATACTGCTTGATAGAAGGAGACAGTTAAATGTGGCAGAACAAAAGGAAAGCATTATAGAATACACCTATGCTAGCTGCAGCATAAGTTCATTATAGGAAACTTGGAACAAAACTCTGCTTACTGTGCAATCAGTCCTGAGCAGCATGCATGCGTTTCAATGGAGATTAATTACTTTAATGAAGCTGCAGTTCACTTATTTAACTTAAAATATTTATGTGGCTATCACCCGAGTGTTTGAAATAGAGATAACAACTGCTTCCCTTTCTTCTTCCTGGGAGACAGGAGAAATGGCTTGATTAATTTATTACAGGTTTTTCTTTGGTTTATGTTTCTATGGATGACTGGGCACAATGTGCTGGAGACTGGCTGGGAATAAATTATCAAACAAGAGCTGTAGCAGAGCTAAAAAAAAGGAGATCCTATGAATGTTCTATTTCATCCAAGGGTGCTTTTGATAACCTGAAGTCCTTCTTCTAGTGAGTTCTGTTATTAGTAGAATGCATTGCTGCATTTGCTAACAATTCGGAATTTTCAGGGTGTTTGGCTTCATGTCTATATTTTGTTTGCTACCATGAATTCTGGCATTCTGGCACCCATCACACATTTTATTAGTTAATACTCTTCCTCATAGAGATCATCACAAATTTTTTGGCACTTGAATTCTTTGAGCAACTAATAATTTACATACTAGATTCTTATTTTCTGTATAAATGTTGTATTATTAGAATAGCAGATAAAAAGAGATTCTTTCTTGTAACTCCTTAGCTGTGACAATTGGAAGAGGAAATGTATTCCTTACTCCCCTTTGTGTGAAAGGACGGGGAGGCTACCACTAGTGAATGAAAAGATGCCTATCTCCTAAGGGAGCTTTTAGATGGAAAAGGAAGATTTGAAACAGATCTTTAAATGATGTTCCATAATTATTGGACCCAAAGTGGTGGAATTTTCTCAAGAAATTCAGTGAAAACTTCAGCCTTGGCTTTGAAGAAAGTCTCTTCATCCAAAGCTAATAAATCACTTTCCTGTGGTGAAGTGGCTGTAACAATGCCTCAAGAGTGAAGAGAAGAGTAAAGCAGACAGAGCAGCCTTTCCTCATCACAGTGGAATGCAGTGATGGGAAGGAGGAGGTGGAGATGGAATGCAGTGATGGGGAGGAAGAGGTGGAGAACCTCGACAAATCACGTCTCTGCAAGGGGGCCTTAACTGTGCACGGAAAATGATGTGAACGCTCCTTGGCATCCCTGGTGCCTCTTTGGAGTATCATATGCACGTACAGTTACCAGCCAACTGCACACACGTGGCATGAGAGACCAAAAGCCTAATCTGGCACCATGTAGAGCCTGGAAACAATTCTGTTAAAAACACTATTGAAATTTAATGCCTTTCTCTCTTGGGGTTTTATAACACTTTAATGTCCCAAACTGCACTCACCTAAATGTCTGCACACACATTTCCCTGGTGCAAGATTTTAATTGTTTCTTCCAAAAACTGAAGCAGAGAGAGGAACTGGTAACTGCATAGTGAACTCTCTTGCCTTCTTTCTAAGATAGCAAAGATGACTGATTAGTATGAAATGAAATTGTGCAACTATACAAAAACTTAGAGATTTTGTAGACTGGCTTATCTTTGTATTAAACTTAAAATTAGCTTGTGATTTCCTTTAGTTCTTTCCTGCATGGTCAATGGGTTTGTGCTCACCCTTTCCAGTTTTTTTTTTTTTTGACTGTTCTTGCCCCTGCTCCAGGAGAATACATAGTGTAAACAAACACTGTAAAATTTTAAAAAATTACAAGACTAAGAAAACTGGTAACCAACAAGTTATTTGGAAGGAGGATGCAGAAAACAGTAAGAATTTAAAACAGGAAGGAAAGATAAATTAAAAACAGACTTTATTCCTAAACTTATATGAGTATATAAACATAGATTTTTATTTTGAGGCCTAAAAAACCCTCAGACTACAGGAAAAACAAAACAAAAATCTAGGAGTTTTAACAGCTGGAGATACCAGGTAAAGACAGAGATTTTCAGGGAGGAGTGGCTAGGACCTTGAGAAAGGTTAGAATTTTATATCTAGGTATTTAAACACTAAATAGTTCTGAAAATTTCAGGCCACTTTGCATGATAGGATATTATTGTTGGTTTTGTCTATGGCCTGTAAGTTGATTGGGGAAAACATGATTTGGGGACACACAAGATTCTCTGTTTTCCCCAATCAGCCTTTTCAAGCTCAGAAACATACCCCAAAATTTAGGACGCTTATTCAAACAGACATGCAAATTTTCAGTTAATCTATCTCAAAGAACTGGAGCTCTGCATTAACCATGCATTTGAACCCCTTCGTGGAGAATCTAAGCACTTTATTTCTGATACATTTATTCTTCTCCTTGAGGAGTCAAAAGAGATCTATAGATTTTTTTTTTAAAATGGCTGGCTTTATAAATTATTGAGGCATAACTGCAATAATTAGCTGGCTTTTTTCAGCATCATACTCCATATATAGCAAAGCTGCTAACCTCTTAGTGGTTTTCAGGGCTTTTGTCTCCTTAGTAGATTGTATCTGTGTGATGGGTTTTGATCACTTTGCAATGAATATTGTATCATAGCATGCTAAGTAGACTAGTATCAACATGTTACTAACTTCTTTAGGATTAAAACGTATGTGAGTAGTTTGAAAAAGTATTTTAATTGACTGGAAAAATCCAGTGTTTTCAAAACTACTGGATTCTGCAGATTAGGACAGTCTTTGCACACAAGATTACTCTGATGTTACTGGGCATAGTAAATACACGTGAAGCTATTTCAGTTCCAGATTGACTCACAATGACAATTCATCATTGTCTTCATCCTGAGGTGTATACATCCATCATGTGCTTCAGGGGATGGAAGCAAGTATTTTAATCCTGCTTTACATATAAAAACCTTAACAATGAGAGCTGAATGGGTTTATCAGACACCACAGTGCAGGCCAAGTGAAGCAAGAAATGGAGCTACAGGATACTCTGATGTCCTAACCGTTAGAAGCGTGTGGCCTTCCCTGAAAAGCTGGATAAAGATGAGTCCTCATTTTATTTAATTATCCAGACTCAGCTTTTGAGAACTTCTAGCTGAGAAATTAATCCAATTTATTTCAGCATGTTAAGAGCTGCAAGTGTCTCAGATGTAACTCACTCCATCCACCTTCCCAGCTTTTCTCCACTGCTCTCCATGTTTATACAGTGTTAGTTTGGATTGGCTTATAAAAACTCCTAGGACATGTACAATTCCTCTTTAGTGGCAGATGGTGCTAGGTTTGCATGTTGCAGGACTGATTCTGGAAGTGATAATATTGCTGAACATAGCCTAGTAATATTCCAGTGGTTTGCTTCTCCAGTCACTATGCTTTAGTGGGCAATAGAAAACAGCTTTGTGCAGTATGTTGGCCATAATACACACTCTGAAATATGGTAGACGGTAAAGAATCAAGTGTCTGATATAATGCTCTATAGCCTCCTGATGCATCTGACTAATGAGGCTCATGAAACCAATGACCAATGTCAGCATATGCTGAACTGGGCCTACAACTTCTGTACCTGTTTTGGATGCTTTTCTAGAGTTGACCGGACAGAAATGATTGTCACCACCATCCAAACCATTCTTTCAGTACAGAAGGCCTGTGAAATGAATCAAAATACATCACTCTTGAAAGCATTTCATGCACAGAACATTGCTCTGCTTAACACATTTCAAAATAGAGTAAGTGCTAATAAGATAAAGAGCAGTGACAAATCAGAGGCTATCGCCTCAAATAATCATGCATGACTTGCCATGGCAAAAACATCCTCGCTGAGTAAGGAGAGTGCTTAGCATCCGTTTCAGGTCTCCTGCTGCAGTCTCTTGCGCTTTTTATTTTTATCCCATTTGTCAAAATAACAGCTGTTATCTGTGCTGATTTTTTGCAGAGATTTTGACTCCTTGCCTGCTGGGTTCCCCCTTTGCTACATAGGGGTTTCCTAATCGAATATTTCCCCAGCAAATAGAAAAAGAATAATTATTCTTTGAATAAGAATGATTCTTTATTCTTTCTTTAATCTTTAAAAATAATTATTCTTTGAATAAGAATAGCAGAAAACTTATTAACAGTCTTGAAACCTCCCCCAAATCTTCTACGCTAGTCCTGCACAAAAGCTCCTTTTCTCTCCCCATAGTGTGGAATATTCTTCTTTCAGTAAGCAGCCTCAGCTCTTTTTCTGAAGCTAATCGCATTTATTATATGCTGAACATTGTAAATGAGCTGCAATAAGAGCCTAACATGAGGATGAGGGGAAGGAGAGAGATGTTAATTTGAAATAAGTTATAAAAAGTGTCTGGTTTGGTTAGTCACTGGTGCCTCACTTCTCACATTCGTGAATCAAAACCAAGAAATCATTTACTGCCTGCTTTGAGACCTGGCATTAATAATTTCTACCTGTGTCTTGGTGGATGGCATAGGATCTTGAATTCTTTGAAGGATGAATTGTAAACTCTATTTTCTGGCAAGACTTCCTACTTAAGCAGCAGTAAGCTGTATGCTGTAGTTCACTTGAAGAAGGACCAAAAACTTGTTTCAGCTCTCAATGTGTGTGGGAGCTGGCTCTCTGAATTGAAAGAGGAGGAGGACTTTATCTGCCAAGTTCTTAACCTGATCATGACAGCTTCTGAAAATGCTCACATTTCCTCCTTTCTCATAAGAAACCACCGTTCAGGTACACTCGCTGTGCCTATTCTGCAGAGAAGGCATAAAAAGCCACAGCTTCAAAGCCAGCTATGCAGAGTGGAACCTGCCTGGTTTGTCTGTGGAAAAAAAAACTCAAAATATTAGTGAGGCTGTTGTGCACACCTGACTTCTTCAAAGCAAGGCAGACTTTTCTAGAAAAGGGAGGTTCTGCTGCATGGTTCTTTGGGATTTCTCAGCTAAGTGTTTCTTGAGTTTCAGAAAGCTTTCTACCTCTCTCCACACAAATAAATAATAAAATGGATGAGGAGGATTTATGAAAAAAGGAAGGAATTGGAGGATAGATAAGCATGGGAAAGACTTAAAAAGGCTGAAGGGAAATTCTACATCACTGCTTCTTCAGTCTCTACACAACCTTGGCTTTATTTTTCCCTCTTTTTAAAGGGGCCTTTGTTCTTCAGATGCTTGTGGAAATAGCATCACAAAGATGTTTCTTGTAATCTTTCAATTGTGTCAGCTCACAATAATGAGAAAACCTGAGATTTTCCCACTCTCAGATTTATGCCAGTTATAGCAAATCAAGCGAGGGCAATCTGCACATTTTGCTCCTGCTTTACCACCTCCAGGATTATACATCACTTAGCACCTTTTCCTGTATCATTTCCCCACTTTATAAAGCAGATGGGTGAATCCATTTTTCTGTTATCCAGCTGCATGTGCTACAAGATAGTAGCTAGGAGTTACCACTCCTAGTGAGAGGGAGCAAAAGGGCACCACTCAGTACATGTCTTCAAAAATCATCTGGTCTCCTATCAAGAAACCTGCTGTTGAATTGAAGCAACATTATCTTGAGACAAATGCCTGTTAGGGATAGTTAACTGGACTCTGGTACTCCCTGTAGATCGTTAACAAAAGATTAATTACTTTCTAATCCCTTGAACAAGCCAGCTGAAAAAAAAGTGGATTTCAGCAAATTGTCCTATATGTGTACATTGGTCTGCAAAGCTGCAACAGAAATAGAAGACTCAGAGACCTGAGTCTGCTGCAGATCATGTCCAGGTGTTTTCAGTTGGGTAGGTAACATGGGATTCTGGTTGCAGGACAGATTCAACCATCACCTGAGGAGGAGTATTGGCTGAGTTAGATGACCAAGGAGGGCAAGTCCTACAGCAGCAGGCCAAAACTGCTCTGGACAGTCAGGTTTGGGGGAATACCTGAGCAGATGAGTCTGCTGCCTCTCTTGTCAACATGAGGGGAGGATACAGGTTGTGATTGCTGCTGGGAAGCACTGGAAGGAGGCTGCCAGCTTATTCCCCAGGTCTGCTTCTGTCTCTTATCTGAGCAAAGCAGTGGTGGCTCTGGCTTTGTAGGATGCATGAGCAATGGGAAGAACAAAGTCCTGGATATTTAGCTGCACCTGACAGCTTGCTGCTCGTTCTTATTGTGCCTGAAAACAGCCCTGGTTGTAGGCAAGAAAGAGTAAATCATTCTTTTGTAAATGAAGCGGTTTGATACCACAAGGTACAGAAACTAAAGGTGGGATGAGAGCTTTGAATTCCCACAGGTGCTCTTTAGAGTAGCATGCCTCCTCTTATGAGGCTTCAGTAGGTATATGGAAGAGCATAGCTAATGTGCTCTGCACTGTGTAATCAAATATGCTGAGTAGCAGAGCAATGGTTAAGGGCCACAGGCAGAAGGATGCATGGCGCTATGTCACTGCAGTTATTCTGGCCGTTCACCAGTCGCCCAGTAAGTGCAGCACGAGGGAGTGAGCTATTAATAGTTCTGCTCATCATGGCTGCACAGTGAAACAGCATAATCCTAGCACGAGGGAATATATGAGCCATGAGCTGTAAAGAAAAAACTTCAGGCACAGAAGACAACCTCAAAACTATGTCATAATTAGAAAAGAGCAAAAGAATATGCTTAATAGAGGCTATTCATGAAGCTACAGAAGAACACTTCTGCATTAAACAAAATTTAAATGAAGCCCTGGACCTGAGCCAGAGAGAAGAGTGGCTCAGCTCACTCTCGCAAACTCTATAAATGTTATTGTGAAGAGATCAGTTACAGTGTTTGGCATCCAGGTGCCTAATAAATACTATATGTGCTGGAACATGTTCATCTCATTTTGATATACATTCATGTGAAACCTTATGAAGGTTTCACATGTGCTTGTACAGGTATGAATTATTTCTACAAGTCAAATGCTTTTAGAAATTGGTATCAGAAGAGTACAGGCCTGAATTTCTACTGAAAACATTGATAGAAAATGCATATGTTCAGTTTGACAGTGTGCTCAGATAGACTTCACTGGAAATTACTAACTGTGGTAAAATAGTATCTTTTGGTTATTTGAACATGCCAAACATTTACATAAAGAAACACCTAGTGCATAAAGTGTATTCACAGTTTCCTGAAATTAACAATGCTTCTGGTCATGATTCTGAGGCAAGAAGAAGAAAATCCTGTTAGTGCTTTCCCACAGAGAAATATAGGATGTTTTGGAATAACAGTAGCTGCTGAAGGCATTGAAGATAACATATTTAGGACATAATATTTGAGTAAATATCATCATACTTTTATGTGACTGTTATGCATTATATTTATGAAGAAACCACCTCTGCTAAATGCTTATACCTTGAATAAATCCTGTAAAAAATGCTAAGTATATTTTCAGGCATATTTTTATTACTATTTTACAACATTTGGATCACTTGTATTCAGAAGGCATGCAAATGGCTTTAGCTGGGTCATCCCTTAGCTGGTATTTCTAACAAATACAATACCATGGGGCATTCCTCTTGTCAGAATATATTTATTTTATTATATAGATGATTACACATTCTACCTTGATGATATGCTGAATGCTCAGATTTACAACAAATGCTGATGATGCAATTACTTTAAATAAAATATAGTGTCTTTTATCCCAGATTTTCATAGACCTTGAAAATTATTAAGTTTCTATCAAAACTACCGAAGTGAACAAACTGGTTATGGCCCTTCTACATAGGTGGAACCATCATTGGTATTGGGGCAGAATATTGTCAAAAATGCTAAAAACACGTACAATGAAGTATGCAAATGCTCACACAGGGTTTAGAAAAGATAGAGATGTAGGATACTTACGTCAATGTTTCCATTCAATTGAGAATAACAATTCCAATGTATAGGATATGTTATTGTTAAATGTTTTGGTTTAATTCAAAGCTTGGAACAAAAAGAAAAAGCAATTTATACTTTAAAAATGAGGAGTTAAATGTGAGCTCTAACTCTCTCAGATGTCTTATCAATCAAACCCTAGTACAATTTCTACTACTGCTTTAACATGAACAATCACTGGGAAAATGAAATAAGAAGGTATTTGAAATAGTGTCCCTCACAATACTAGCAGACTGACTTTTCAGCTGGTTGGCTAATAATTAATTTCTACTGGTTATTTGTTTCACATTCTTTCAACTTTCTCCTAAGGCTTTATCAATACTATTATTCATTATTATTTTTGTTTTTAAAATATCAATTCTCCAAAAGCATAAACATTATAGATGAAAAATAACCTGGCTCAGAAGGAAATACATCTGTATTACAGACTGCAAACTGTAATGAACAGGAAAAGAGATATAGAATAAGTAATTAATACCAAAGTCACCTAAATTTTCTGTCAATAAAAAAACCCAAAAAACCTCTGCTCTTATAGAGCCCTTGACCTTAAAAACAAATTTGGGTGGGTTTCATCTGCTATCTGGCAAACATAGTATAGTCATATACTTAAATGTTGGCATTTTATGGCTATTTTATCATTTGCTACAGACAGTATGAAAATAGTACTGGAAAAAGCATAGTCTTGTTCTGCCAATGATTTTTGTTTTGCCCAACAAAAATGATAGCACCATCAGAAAGAGAATCCAATACACAGACTGTATTGTAAACAAAAAAGACATTCCATGAATGATCGCTGGGGGTACAAACAGATCAATCAGCTGGTACATAAACGATGCCACCCCCAACGATCCCACAAAAGATGTGACTCAGCCCACAACAGGTGGTACAAACAGTGAACCAAGGTTGCCTATAGTTGGTATGGGGAACAACCAAACCAGCAAGATAAAGACATAAGAAAAAGGTGCCCACA
>NW_008615361.1:0-10280 GCF_000691845.1 Merops nubicus
CGGCGCTGACCCACGGCTGCTGTCAGAGCACCGGGATTCCGTCTCCACAACTGGCTCTTCAGCAGCAATTTCACTTTGAAGATTTCCAGCCAGCCTCCAAATTCTTCTCTAAAAAGTGTTCCAAAGTGCATCATCCATGTTTTTTTTAGTCATCAGATATCTGTGTTCTTCATTAAACCTGTAGCAGAGAAAAGATATTCAATTTCACCAATAAATCATATGTTAAGAATTCAGATTTTTAGACTACAACCTAAAGATTTTGTGTTGCACCTAAAATATTTTCATTCTTTAATTACTGCGTGACACAATGAAGCCAGCTACAGTTTTACCGGGCCGTAAGTGTACAAGTGAGCAAGTTCTGTACTGCTGGGTAGTTACCCATTCAGCAGTCTGCCTTTTTGGCACATGCAAACACCACACCTTCCCAGGGGACATAACAACGTCAGTTCTCTTTTCATGAATTTGGGTACTTCTCAGAGGAAAGTTCATTGTTTTAGTTAGTATGATATGAAGCGTGTTCACCCTGTTTCATACGACTGCAGAACCTTTTCATAATTCAGTTGGTTAGGACTTATTTGTAACATAATTGCCTCAAACACTATTCTTGCATCGAAAAGGATACAAGGATTTTTTTTTTTTTTAAGTTTCAGAAAGGAATTTTCTTGATGCTACTTAATTCCTACGTAGCAATTTTTGTCATCTATTTAATTAACACACACACACCCAAATCCTAAGCTTATGCTGGTTCTGCTCAAATGCTTATTTGATTCATCTGCTTTTGCGAAGGTCACTCTACTCACATTGACCTTCTAAAAAAAATTAATGATTGGCTTGTGGTTAAGTCCAAAGGTCTTGCTTCTTTTCTGGTCTTTTTGACTTATCAGCTAGTTTTGGACCTTTGGATCATTCTTTATCAACTCAGCTTACATAGTTTTTCTGACTCTGCACAATACTTCTTTTCCTACTCACTACATATGTTTGATGCTTTACAGGGTCTCTAAAATTCTCAGCACCATCATTGCAATGTGCTGAACGCTCTACCATTTTTAAATTATTTTTCTGCTGGACTACATTTTTTCTACCCACATATTTCTTCAGTGAAAACATTCTTTCCCATATCTCAAAGGTCTGTTTCTTCCTTTCTTAGGGGGAGTTCCTCCTGGACATAAGCCAACCTTTATTTAAGTACAAGCAAAGCAGAGATTCTTTCCATTTCCTAACTGGAACATTTATGGTCTAACCTTGAAACCTTTACTCATGGTAAACAGCATTTTCCTTCCAGCCTTCCCCAAGTACCAGTTGTTTGACCCCCACACTGCCCTCACATGGGCCTTTATACCTGCAATGCTATCAATGCACTAACCATCTAAAAGGCACTCTAGTGGTATCCCTGCACTTCTCTCATTGCTTGACCATCTTCTGGGTCACTTGGAAAAGAACAAACAAACAAACAAAACAAACAAACAAACAAAACCCCACAACAACTCATTTATCTCTTTAAAGCAGTCACTTATATTTCTCTGCTTGGGTCTTTTTATTCCTTAGCACCCTATACAAACTTTATACAGCTCACATTTATGGTGTATGGAAGCGTCATTCCTCACAGCTCCCTCTGGCATCAAAATGAGTCTTCTTACTTTTTGTATACTACATAGCTCTTTATATCTTCTTCTTCCTCTTCTACAAGAAAGGCTTGATCTACCAATGTATGTTTTAACGGTGACATAAATCACAGAGAACAATGAACAACACCAGTAATGATTATTCAAAAGTAATTAAAGCCAAGTTCACTCATTAAAATACAAGAAAATTACTTAAACGTGGCTGGCTAAGCAGGTGCTGAGATGTTTGGATCAAAAAATCTTATTAGAAAGATCATATCATTAAAGTTATTACACACAATTGCTAGAATTACTATAACACCTTGAAAGTTCAGGTCACTACCCAAAAGCTTGCCAATAATTTTCAAAATTTTGTACTGATCTAGTAAAGATACTTTCTTTCACTGTAAACCTCACCCCAATATGGAATTTTAACTTGAAACAGAAGCAGACACTTTACATTGCTATTGCTGAGCTATGACCTGTAAAGCTTAACTAGCAAGTTGTTGGTTTGGTTTTTTTTCCTAATGGGACATCTTTTGTAGTATTCTATCCATCATTTTTGAATGACATAAGGTGCCTTGCAGGCTGATGTAAACCATCTCATTCTGGTAACTAGGTAATCCATTTAAAGCGATGCAGTTCGGTTAACGAAGAACAACATTCTGGACCAACAGCAATGCAGAATAAGGTATTTAGTAGTAAAGATCTAGTTTAAAGCCACAGAGTTAGAAAAAGCAACAGGAAACATGCAGTAGAGAGAAGTTATACTTGGCAACAAGACCAATGTTAGTGAAGATCAAAGTATGAACTCAGCTACGTTTTAGGACAGTATCTGGTCTCAGCCTCACATATCTTTTTTCTCTAGAACACATTCACTAGAGAAATAGAAGTCTCAAGGGATTATACTACTGTTTAAATGCAAATTTCTGTTTGTCCAGGAACTAAGGTCTCTCTGCCTTTCAGAGTCTATGTTGTTGTTGGGATGTGTAATGTGGTATAGTAACACGCCTGAGGCACTTGAGGGATACAGTGTTGAAAGTTAAGGACAGCTTACTCTTTCTTGCCAGTGCTTTGCTATATTACTGATTAAAATGATTTGGTATAAGACACCTGGTGGGAGCTGGTCTTAACATTTACTTATATTCAACAGTTTTTACTTAGCCTTACTTATATTTTACTTACAGAAACTTACTTTGTCCAACAGTTCAGATGGGACCCACTTCAGTTCCTTCTAGTGACTTGTCAAAGACACTGCTTGCTAAATTCCAAGACACTACACCCACAAGAAGAGAATTTGGCACAGCAAATCTTTTCTGTTAGCTATCAGGAGCAACACAGAAGAGTCCAGTATGCTTCTTAGAAAGCAAGTTTCCAACTGCCTGAAGTTCAGAAATCTGAACTGTTCCAGTTGGGAAGAATAAATGCAACTCAAAATATTAAAACTAATTCCCACCCCACCGCCCTCCCCCTTTAGGCTCATAATCTTGTAGTCAACTCTGACCTCTAAAAATGGTCAAAATATTTTGAAACACGTAATTAAAACAATTTAATTTGAAATGTTCCACTTTAACTGGTGACCTATAAGAGCTGAAAATCAACATACTCTTTTCAAAGTCCTTTGAAAGATATTTCAATTTTAACTCAGTAATGTAAATCTTGCTTCATCATGCTTCATACTCAAAAGAAAAATATAATTAGATTTAATCCCTTATCCAAACAAATAAGCTACGTATGTAAAATGGCAGGAAATTCTTTCTTACTAATACCACCTTCACTGAACTCAACCCAATTCAGTCTTTAAACTTTCTGAAAAACTCTACATGGCTTCTGCCTATTTTATCTTTTATAGCTATTGAAGGATGAATGCTGTAGTTTTGCCCAAATGTCAATTCTTGGTAATTCTGTAAACAGATTTGCTGTTTTTCCTTGTCAGGACATCTTCACTGTGTGACACACTGAACTGCTGAACTCTCTGTCAGATGGAATGAAATTTGTTTACTACAGAATTAAATACTTGCTTCTATAAGTACAAGAATTAAAACTAATTTCGTCT
The DNA here is from genome assembly GCF_000691845.1 of Merops nubicus. Lineage (NCBI taxonomy): Eukaryota > Metazoa > Chordata > Aves > Coraciiformes > Meropidae > Merops > Merops nubicus. The sequence continues at coordinate 3,658 of NW_008615361.1, forward strand.
CTTTTTGTGCAATTCATATGGTAAATGCTAAATCATAATCGTTAACTGGATTATATTTAGCGTAATTAGAGATAAGAATTTATAAGGAATCTCCATTATGTGGATACACTGGTATCTAATAGCTTTTCAACCTTTCTGCTAGTTGAGGCACTTAAGGGGTCTTTTTATTCCTATCCAGCTAGCAATTATCATGAAACTTGTAGGAACTTAATACCATTGAGACCTATGACCCTTTGCCAAAGTTGTCTGAAAGCAGCCAACAGGTTCAAGTTACAGGGAGGGGAAGGAGAGAACAGACACAGACATACATGCACATACACAACCTGTGGCCATCTGACCATATGTTCTTAGGAAGCAAGACTAAAACCATCCTTGTTTTTAAGAAATCAAAAGATGAAAAAATGTCTCCTCTTTGAAAGCAGATGATTTAGATGTTTACTGTAAGAAACTTAAGTAGCAATAGGTCAAAATTTTGTAAGATTGTTAGCACAGTGGTATGATTCAATTCTTAGTGTTATTTTATTTACGCAAACATTGCTCTCCATATCTGTCTGTTAAAACACCTTTAAAATTTCACTGCAAAAAGCAATCAAATCACATATACAATCAAAGTGTATCTCAACATATGCAATTCAAAAGACCATATAAATATTAATATGTATTGTACTAAATTTCAAGCATGTTTGATAATTTAGGAAATAATTTAACTCTGTATTTGGGAAACGGGTAGTTGGAATGCAAGAAGGATGTACAGGAACACAGTTACGTATCCACACCCAAAACAAGGCTCAGTAACCAAGCAAAGGGAACAGTCTAGGTAGTAGAGGTGCAGTTATGTGAAGAGCAGGACACTGGCCAGTGAGGAGATGGAAGATGCAATTGAAATAGCAAACACAATGACAGACCTCTGGTGAGATAATCATTAGACAAAACTTTCGGCTTAAATGTAGTAAAAAAAAAAATGTTTGGAACTTTGAGCAAACAGTCCAATTGATCCAGTCCTTGTTGACTGAATCCACCTGATTTCAGGAAGATTGGACTGACTTTCTGCTGTCCTTCTGGCTATTCACAAACCATGTTACAGCACTGAAATGGCTGATTTAATAATTAATTTCTTTTCCTAACAGAGCTTGCAGAAATCCACGTTCTATCTACATTGTATGTGCACGTAAATATGAGTACCAACATACATATAAATATCTGTTTTAATTTTAGATGTCATGTTTCTATTATAGAAAGGTGACGGAGCTGAAAAAAGTTCTATGAAGGCAAAGGATTTGGTGATCATAATCCATGACATTCTACACTCTGTCATTTCCAGAGGCAGTACAGTGCTGACTACTGAAAAATGCAAGAGGTTCATGCAGCAAAAGGCACATCACTTGTAGGATAGATTTCATTCAGACCAATATTTCCATGTATACAGTAACATGATCTGGCAACATTTTCCAGAGTCGGTACTGTGACAATACTTTCTCTCAGGGCTGACAAGTGAACTTCATGGCTCTGGGACATTTGGAATCTCTTGAATCTTTACTATACGGTCTTATGACATTGACTTTTGTACATTAGCATTTAAAATTTTAAAACTGCTTCACATCTTTCTAGTAAAATATTTACAGAAATTATTAATATAACTTCGCTGCCCCCCTGAAATAACAACTGTATCGAATTTTCTCCTCACTCCCACTGGAGTTAAAATTGCAGCCATATCACATTGTACATCTGAACAACATTTTCAAAAATTCTGCTTCCTTTAACCAGTGTGTGAGTGACAACTGCAAGTAAGCTACTGGCCTCCTAATGCGAAGGATCTTTGCATGATTTTTGTGGCAATACTTAACATTTGACACCACTAGTGGCAGTATTTTTTAACACTTTCTTCTTTCCTGGAAGAGAAGCCTTGGCTCTCCAAAAACCTCTTACCCATCCCAAGCTTCCAGGAGGGCACAGCCCAATGCACCAAAGTTATTAGACCTCTAGTCAATTTAGGGAGAATGGTATAAAAAAGAGCTTTCCTCTGCTTATCCTTTCTACACTGAACCACAGAACACCTTGAATAGATCTGCTGACAAGATGAATAATCCACAGAACCTCAGTCACTCTGTACAGTTTCTTGAGCTTTTGCTTTGACAAAAAAGCAATGACTCGATTACTATTTTCTAGCACATACATGAAGTTTATTCATATGAAAGAGTCTAGAATGCCCGTAAGACTAAACTTGATCTAAACTAAGACTAAACAGGTCTTGTCTGTTCACTTCACTCCTGCTCAGTAAATAAGGCTGTGAGAATAAAGCCTTTCTCCCCCCACACTTTTTTATAAGAAAACACTTTATTTTGGGTAAGCACATTCTATCACTTGATACTACCCTTATTGGTAGCATCTGTGAGTATTGCTCACGCTGTGATGCCTTTGAAAAGTTCGCTGAGTATAAGCTTGCCTTGATGGCAGAATAGTAACAAATTATAAATAAGTAGGGTTTGATTTCAGTGTCTCCAGAGGATTTCATAAATTCATTGCAAGTTTTATGTTGAATATGATTCCAGCCTGCAGTTAGTGGTTAAAAAACACTGGATTTGGACATATGGATGACATCTACTCTTCCACAACAAATGAAAACAAAACAAATTGTCGAAGTCAAAACTTGGTGGAAAGGAGTAGTCTTAAATTCTCCTGAGGTCAAGGCTCAGTTAAGCTTTCTGCTTAATACTTACCCTTTCATCTCCCTTTGGCCACTTCAGATCTTGACAGTTAACAAGCCCTCAGCAGAGAGGAGAGAGCAAGTAGCTTGCCTGCAACGCCTAGGATACCAGTACAGCAACTACCTGAACTCTGAACTAACTTCTGCTGGCACTGCTCTGGAATGAGTTTGGCCATGTATCTGTAGTAAACTAACAGAAGTCAAAATCTATTTATGGGATGGAAACATTTTCTCAACCCCACAAAAGAGAACTGAGCAAGGTTCCCTTTGACGTTTCTGTATTAGGAGATGAGATAATTCCTGAGCTTTGACAGCTCCCTTCCCTGATTTTGAAGAGCACATCTGTTCTGATGTATCCCAACAATGTCCACCCAATGAAGATGAGGATGGGCTCAGTGCCAAGAATCTAGTTAACACCCAACACTAGGAATCTCACATGTCACTGTAAAATATTACACTTTTATTCCTAGAACTTCAAAACGGTTGCTTCTAACACCTCTGCAACAGCAAGATGAGTCTCACTCCAATTCAGACAGCTCCACCTGGAACTTCTTTAGCCAGTCACAAATGAGCAGGGAGCTAAGCCTACACTCAGCACTTAATATAAAAGTAGTTTAATATTTTTAACTTCAGTAGCCTGCCTAGAAACAGTATTACAAACAATATTGTAAGGAGATTTGGTGGGGAATTTTCTATCAAAACAAGTTCTTAGTTGCAAAATGCCTATTTCTTGAAATGGGAAGGTTTCGTTAAAATCCAACAAATTTCGGCAGAATAGAGAAAAAGCTCTCTTTCTTTCTTCCACCTTCTGCTCCAGTTTTCCATGCAGGCTGCTGGGAAGATAGATGCTCACAGTCTGCTGTGAGTGCTACATGTGCACTGCAAGCCTTCTGGCTCTGCAGCAAAATGGTTGAATCTCCAACTAGAGCTACTGGAGACTTTTGAAGATGAGTTTCCCTCTGAAGATGCCATATATGCTTTTAATTAGTACTTAAAATTAGTACTTAAATTTTAAAGTACTAAGTCATGATAGGCAGGATGGAGTAGCTAAGATCCACAGTTACTAATTGCATACATAATAATAGGACTGCCATTTCATGCTACCCTACTAACACATCTCTGATCTTCTAAGAAGTGTAGCAGATCTCCTGTATGGTTAGACTATTAGATATCTATTTGTGCCGCATACAAACCTAGACTATTTGTATGGTTTTGTCTAATGAGACATGGAATGATTATTCACAGCCATGTTGCACCTTTTTTATCTTTTAAACGCAATGCCATTCATGTAAAGGGACATCATAGAGCCTGTGATAGAGTGCAGCCAAGCAAAGGCACCCTGTATCATCTAGATTTCTTGCTTTTTGGAGGGACCTGTGTAATCCATTAGACAAAACTTTCTTGGAAATTCCAGGGTCATAGGAGCAGTTCACTCAGTTTGAAGCAGATTTTTTTTTTGAGGTCAGTGTTTGCAGAATATTTCAGTGTACAGAGGTGTCAGATCAGCTGCAGGCAGGACCAGGAAGTCAGCTCGCCTAGCTGACCTACTAGAAAACCTATTTGCAGTAGAAATTTGTATGCATCATCCTGCAGAAGTGGGGAAAGATCTGGAAAAATACCAATAAACTGCTGATGTTAGCATAGTTTAAGTGGTGTCAGAGCACGTATTTCACTGACCTTCATCTGCTTAACCTCTGCCAGAGAGGGAAGACAAAAATGGAATGGTTTGAATTCAGCCATGAGTAGGTTCAGTGATTTATCACTCCATAGACTATGAACTTGGTTCTTATATTTACAAAAATTACTTTGCCAAGTTAATAGACACCTTGCACCCCTTCCCTAGGGGGAAGGGAATCGAAGGAGAATTTGAGATTTAGCATGTAGGGAAGGGAAGCTGTTGCTTATTATCATTCCTTCCTTTGCATTCGTCCTAACATTGGTACAAATATGACTCCTTGATGAGCCAGTTCTACTCAAGGAGTCAGCAGAGAACTCAACCAGACAAATACAGGTTTCTGCTGGCTTAGTGAGCTGAATTAATGACTGAAGTATCAGAAGAGCACCAGATACAGAGCAAGGGAAGTAGTGGAGGTAGGAGGCCACGTAAGGAAGAGAGGGAAACAGAATCACCCCTTTTGGCAGCACCAATGAATTAGATCAGGCCAGCCTGTGTCATCAGATTGCAACCTTACAGAAACATGGCAATAGTGCAAATAAACCTTTAACAGCACCTGCAGCAGCTGTGAATTTGAAAATGAGACAGAAAAGCATTGGAAATTGGGAACTGAAATGCAATACTTCAGGTTAGCAGTACTGAAAAATACTCACTTGGGGCTTTCAGTGGGAAGTGTCAGGTGAAACAGGTAAAGACAAGAATGCAGCTGACCTGTACACAGGTTCACTGAAGCCACAAGTCACCCATGCTGAATCCCATCTCTCTGCCATTTATCAGTAATTAGGTAAATGTTGTTTTCTGGTATGATTGTTGTCACTTGAGGTAGCTAGCATGGAGCATGCTACCTTGTACCATTGCAGTAAGCTCTCCCATAGAACCATTAAAAAATATAAAATGGAAGAGAAACGAGAAGAGGCTGTCTGCACAGAAAATGCTACAGCCTGGAGCATCCTATGGTTAGCCAGCAAAAGGAGTGCCGGGCTTTCCCACACTCCCTGTCCACACACCTTCCCTTTCACACCCGTACGGTGAGTGCTGTTGAATCCCAGTTCATCCATTATTCCCGCTACTTGTTGCCCTCTGGTGACATCTCGTGGATGGAGCCAAGACATCGCTGCCTGCGGCAAACCCTGCAAAACCCCCAGTGACTGAACCTGAGGAGTCTTACTCCCAAGCCTGCGGAGCTCTAGAGCATCCAACAACGTTTAGCTTCTCTTTACTTTTTCCTTCCTTTCCTGCTCTGTGGATAGTGCAATGGAGCACTGTAGCAGCAAACTTCCTACAAAGAACTGAAAATAAAGGTAAGCAGGAAAAAAGCAAATGAGAATGCAGAGCACAGAAACAGAAAAAAGAGGGTAGTGAATAAATATAATGAACTATATACTTTATTAATAAAACAGATTCTAATATCTAAAGCTGAGCATAAGCTAGTGTTGAGCAATTAGGATTTCATAGCTGAAGTCCAGGGGGACCTATGCACTGCTTGCCACAGTGGCAGAAGCAAGTAAATAATCAGTGCCACATAATCATAGCTTGTTGTAGCCTGCAAATATCAAGCAACTAACCCTCCCAGTATGCCTGTGTGTCATTCACAGGGGCTGGAACTAAACACTCTGCTGAGACTCAAGCTGTGGCAGTAAGAAGTGGAAAATCTAGTAATACTTTGCTAAAAATATTACTTATTTGGGATGGTTCATTTTGGAGCCTCCATTTCAAAATACTTAGGCATGAAGAAGTTCAATTTATATATGTTATATGTTCATTATATAAGTTTAAATTATAGTCTCATAATGAAAAAAAGGGAAAAAAAAGTATTTTCTTTCCACATAAACAAAAAAAATAGCTTCTACATAACAAGAAACGTAGCCCCTTGTGACCTCTGCAGGCACCTTGAAATATGACCCATCCCTCGAGGAGGGTATTGATGCAAAGGAAAGCAAGAATTCCGTGAAGGTCAGCTATCCCAGAGCTATGGTAGAAAGGTATCTGGTTTTCAGGTGCTTCCACAAAGCATTAGGAGGCTAAAAGCTAGAAACAAGGCGACTACAGAAATGTGGCATGCGTGGGAAAGCATAAACTCCCCAGCTGAAACCACAGTGAGCAGCTGCAAGCCTAGGACTGTGCGGGTGTAAAGAGAGAGAACACAGTTAATGACAAAGTCTGAGTCACCAAGTACAGCATGCAGCTGTGTGCCTGGAAGCACGAAACCCAGCACTGGTGAGGTGCCAGCACTGGTGAGGTGCC
>NW_008615361.1:11411-14649 GCF_000691845.1 Merops nubicus
TTTGTCTCTTACCAAATTTGTCTCTCCCTACCCCCCACCTACCCCCTTCCCTTTCACGTGACAGCGGGCTCTGAAAGGGTGCTTGGGCAGTGCCAAACATTGGCAAGAGGTCTTCTGCAGAGCCAGGTCCCATGGGCAGCATCCAGTACAGAAGGGCGCTGCCAACTGCCACAGTGGGCAGAGCCCTTGACCAGTTTCCAGCACAGGCTCAAACGCAGATGCCTCTTGTGATGCTTAACAAGTGTCAACCTGCCATAGGAAGCTCCATCAGCTCTCACCAAAATATCTATATTTAGAGTAGTTAATTGGGAAAAAAGAGAAGAAAAGGTATTAAATAGGCTTATGGACCTATAATACCTGGCAATCAACTAAGTCAATATAAAAGCCCTCCTTGCCCCTTGACTAACAATATTTAAACTGATAGTTGGTTCAGCAAAATTACTGAAGCTGACATACTGCAATTTATAGCCACAGTGGCAGCTGTTTGAGAAAAACATCAACATACACTCTGGCTGTCCGTGACATTAGTCAAGCACAAAATAACCTGCGTAGATCAGTAATTCCCTCACAAAGATAACCTAAAACCACAGAAAAGCATCAGCTACTTCAAAGTCACACCACATCACGTGTGGCACATTTCATGATATACTAATGTCAAATGACATATGAATTAGCTGTTAATTACCTGTTAACACAGCTGTAGTAATGAGCAATATTTGAACAAACAAACCTGTACCTAGCAGTGGACTAACACACCTACACCCCTTGGGATTACTGAAGAAAAACAGATCACCCTGGTGTGCAGCGCAGAGTAATTCCTAACAGGGCTTGGCTTTGTATGGTTTTAGAGAACAAAATAAAACTTAGTGCTAAATCAAAAGTATGAGAAAGAACATTATAGACATAGGTAGCTAGGCCTTGGTAAAAGTCAGAGAAAAGAACAAGAACTGAAGAAGTGTAATTTGTTTCAAACTTGGAGGTTATCCAATTCCTACTAATGCTGACATAATTACTGTTTAAATTGTTGAGTTCTAGTTGCCATTGCTAGGTTAAACATCAGTAGTTAAACATCAGTAACTAGCTGCCTCTGAAATTCAGCTGTCTCAGCAAGCTCGCTAGCTCAGGACTGAAACCTCTGTAGAGCTGAAAACTGTTATAGTTTATTAGTGAGACCACGCCAATATTAATTTAGTCATTTTATTAAGCAAGCAGCAATAAGTAAAACAGCACTGGGCAGCTGGGGAGTTTCCTCACTCCACCAACGGCACGCAACAACCCCCCCCAGAGTCTCTCATTATATACTCTTCTTTTTTTCCTGTGTAACGTATCTCTTTCTTCCTTCTGCGGCTGTGTCAGCTGTTGCTAGGGGGTCCTTTCTGCCTTCCAGTGGTCTTGAGGGAGGGGGTTGTGTCATTCCTGGTGATTGTTTCATTACACACATGATTACCCAACCTTACCCCAATTCTTCCCCCTATTTTCATTGTTCACAACACAGAATAGCTCTATGTTCAAAGCAAGCAAGCATGGGATTTCAAACAGACTGCTCTTACAGCAAGTTCTGTTGGTTAATCTTTAAGCAGGCAAAATGAGTTTCAAAGCAAGCAGAAAAAAAAACAATTAAAAGAAAACAATTAAACAATCAAAGTTTGATTAACAAACTACAGGTTATCCATTACAAAAACCTTTACAACGAGCTTGTAATTGGAGGACAGTGGAAAAGGTTTACCTCAAGGAACAGCTTGGAAGAACAATGTATTGTGAAAAAGCAAACCAAGTACTTCTTGTGTGTAGACAATTCCCTAATAATGTTACAGAACTAATGCCACTGCCCGTGTGATCCTGTCAGGGATGTAACAGAAGAAGAAAAGGTTACATAGTAAAATTCTTCATAAAGCCCACTGCAGGATCACAGAACAATATTGCCACATACCTTCTGAGCAACAGGCTGGAATTAGCTATGGTAGTTTGACAATGCTTTGGGAACGCTTGCTGCGAAAATAGCCAGTAGGGTGTACTCATTTCTCATTCTTCTCCCAGGAGATTACCATCAGATAAAGAGCTTTCAAAAATATTCTGTGGCTTGTACAGCTGTGAAGTAACTCCTAAAAAAAAAAATACCTGAGGCACCAGTTTGAAACAGTAGGTCTGTTACAGAAGAACTGTAAAACCCCTCTAATTTATCAAAATGCCAAAGCCTAACAATAGTGAAAATTTAGCCTAGACATAAACCAGCTAAATTTCACCTATGCTAGCTCCATGAACCAGCTTCTCACTCAGTCCCAGGAGTTCCAGCACTGGCTCATGAGGAGGAGCATGTGAGTGGGAAAGGCAGTACTGGCTGTAGGCCACCTGCAATCCATCAGGTCCCGTTTCAACAGCAGCAGCTGCCTGGGAGGTCTGACCACAGCTGAACAAACTGGACGGCTCTGCTCCCTCCCACCCCGCTTCAACATCCAGCACTTGTCTTGCATTTAGAGCTAGCCACACTCGGAGCAAAGTGAATTATCTAGCAAGGGAAATAAAGTTTGCAGTGGAAAACAAAAAAATAATCCTGGCAGATCAGTGACCTGAATCAACTCACCTTATGGTGAGAAGTTTCAAATTTGATATAAAAGGGAAGTAGAAAACTGTGAACAAGGGGGCAGGAAACTGTCCCCTTGGTGGCACTTAGTACAAAGTTGAAAATAATTTTTCAAAAAGGAATAAGAAGCAGTCCTTATTCATAATAACGGCTGCTTAAACTTTGCCAAGAAAAGCACTGAGTTCTGGTCGCTGGATCCAGTCAGAAGGGTGAAATTCCTGAAGTTTGCTTCAAGGTTGTCTAAGTAACTAATGTGTCTCAGCCGCAGACGAGAGCAAGACAGAGAGTCTGAAACTGTAAATTCTTTTTGTGCATCTAGAACATTAATAACTGGGGGGTGGGTGTTAAAAAAAAAAAGGGCAAGTCACATCCCAAATTTTCAGTTGGCTCAGCTACTATTTACCTATTAGACTTTTTACCACCCAGTGAGGAACAGCACCAGGGCTGGTAGTAGAGGGTAGGTACGTGTTTCCCAGGGCAGCTCATCACTTAATCTGCCAGGAAGCCGCATCCTGAATTTCTCCCGGTGTGAACTTTGCCCAGGCTTGGCTGCTTTGCCGCTGGTGGCCGGAGCTTCACAGGGGCCCGCGCAGCTGGCCCGCATCCCGGGCGGGACGCACTCAGCCTAAGAGGGAGGCACCGGCCCTGGGCGCAGGA
>NW_008615362.1:0-5917 GCF_000691845.1 Merops nubicus
AGGCCGGGGGCCGCGCCCGCGCCCTGATGCGATTGGGTAAGCGGTGCAGAGGGCGGGGCCTCGGCGGCAGGGCTGAGGCGGATTCCCGGGACAGCCCCACCACTAAGCCGCGCCGTGGGAAGGAAGCGGAGGGTTCGGGGCCGAAGGAGTGCCCGAGGGAGGTGCCCGTCCCTCTGGCGCAGCGCCCTGGCACGCAGTCCTGAGTTAACGGGGCACACGCCTGTTCCGGGGGGCTCCTGACCCCTGCCGTATTCGGGAGCCAGTGGGAACGTGCGAGCGCAGCCCGTTTGTTTTGCAGAGCAGCATCTGCCGTTTTCAACGGGCCGCTTTACAGAGAAGACGATGGAGTCCATGAGGAAATGAATTCTCTCTTCCGACGTCATGTACTAAGACCACTTGCTCATTCCTTGAAATTATTTCTGTGGAGCTTCCTGCCTCCATCTCTGATATCTTCCTATTTACGTCATCTTTTCTTATCTTAGCAATTGTACAGTTTACACTACCACCTTTAAAAAACAATAATTGTATCATAGAATAAAGCTGTACAACCTCGGTTTCATTTCTTGGGTAGTTCTAAAATCCCACATGCCAGATATTCACATCTGCGCATGTCATCCCAAGCTCTTATACCCAATAGGGGCACCACTGAGTTGCAAATCATCTGATCCGTTCTAAATCTGGATTGGGAGGAACAATTCCTTTAGGGGTGCCTGTTTGTTCACACTGACCATAAAAAGCAGATAGCCCACTGGTTCAGAAGAAAAAGGTATTGAAAAATAAATCTTCTTCCATGACTCACATAGCTGTAAACTGATAGAGATCTAATGAGAGGTGGCACAGAAAAACCCTATCTGGTTGTATCTGTAGTCAGAAAGGTTTGTACTTCCCCCCCCATCCCCCCTTCATGTTTGTCTAAAATTAAAGATACTGCTTGGCTTTACAAATCTTTCCTCAGACTACAGCTTCCCAAACTGCTGTAAGTATAAAGCAAATAACACAGTAAGATTGACAAACAAAAGTTCAAAGTATTTTTGAATAGTTGAATGCACAGCTATAATCCCTGACCCTTAAAAACTAGATCTGCAAGGAAATCCATAGGGAAACAAAAGAGACTTTGTTTTCTGCTTCTGCCTGCTAAACAAAGGAATGCATGCTTCAGCCAGACAAGGCCTGCCCCACAAGAACAAGGCCCGTTACAATATGCACCTTCCTTCCAACCTCAAAAAGGTATAAATATCCCCTTTGTTACCACTAGTCCTAAACAACTATGCAAGTCTGGCAGAAGGTCTGCGTTTACAAAATGCAGAAATACTTCATTTTACACAGAAGCAGATGAATTGGGTCATGGTTGATCAAGCATTGTCCAAGACATTTTAAGCAGTTCCAGCGTTAGCCTCGCCCTCCCAGGATCCTTTCTCTTGTGCCAGACCAACCATTTGGACAGGTAGACAGTTGGTAGATCAAAGAGCAAGACTGCCTCCAGTGACCCCCCAAGAGGAAAACTAACCCCAAAGGAACAAAATAAACCAAACCAAACCCAACAACAGAACTCAACACTTATTTTGACTTGGTTTACTTTTTTGTTTTCCCAGATAGATAAGTATCCTGATCTGGCCCACTACAGGTATGTGCAAATGCTCCCATCAACACACAAGAGAAATAATAAGCCAAGAACTGGAGAGGAGCAGGAAGTACATTAGCCAGTTTACACACTGCTAAATCAAACTTAAAACTGCAGACTTTTTTTTTTTTAAAGGAGAAAAAACTGTCATTGTTTGCCTTGTTATACTTGTGTTGCTTTTTTAATTGACAGGTGAAATGGCAATCACGTAAAAAAACACCATGTGAAAAATACTGGCTAACATGAGGAAGAAGAGTCATTTTGTTTAGTTTTATCTTCTTCATTATCAGAAACATAGCGTAGAATTGTCTTTGAGAAAGAGAAACCCCTCTGTTTCCAAAGGATATCAGACTCCAAATTTGCTAAAGCCACTGCATCTCTCAAATACCTTCATTCATCTTGCTTTGCTTAGAAACAAAAGCTTGAAAGTTAATTTTAGGCAATGGAATCACAAGCCACTATGTGTTTTACTAAGCAGAGGGGGAAGAGAATTGTATTGAAAATAAAAGTATTATCAAAGCAGAATTTGCTGAACATTTACAAAGCAGATAAAGCAGCAATAAAGCACAGTACAGGGCATCAGAAGAAAAGAAAGAAATTGTCTACCCAAAGTCCAGAAATCATAGTTCTGAATCATTTGCAGATATGGAAAAGTAACTGATAGCCAAGTCAATACAAATAGCTTTATGTTATGTGCCAGAGTAAGACTTTTCACCCCCAGAGTTACACAGAACACCTCAGCTGTGCATTACTCTTGCCTGGTATCAGCAGAATAGTACGATCAGGGATAAAAGAGGACCTCAGGTGGCCAAAAGTAGCAGCTGCAGATTGTGTAAACGCTTTTAAACCACTCCTCAGGAAACAATTCAGCCCATTTTAATGGCCTTACAGAGACTCATACGATGTTCCTTACTCAAGTAAAAAGGTTTGTTCTGTTACACTTGCTCCACAGACATATGGCTTTGACCCCACAGGTCCTTTTTTAATACCCTGCAAACAAATGTAATTTTACATACATGAGAAAAAATGCATTTAGGGGATGTTGACAGCTCATATTTAAATCCTGAAATTTGATTTATAATTTTTTTTCAGCTTCAATTTGATTTTTTTTTAACCTGCTTAATTCATAATTAGGAATCTCTCACGCAGCCAAACTGAGGAGAGCAGATCAGAATTTCTTCCTGATCCCTGGAGGTGCACCAAAACAACCAGCACCTTTGTCTGGGGCTACTCCCCACTGAGGACACTCCCCCACTCTCCATAGAGGACCCTGAACATTTTCAGCACCTGCACACATAAGATGCACCCAACTTGTTTCAGTTCCATTAACTCCAGTTCAAAACCAAAGAGTGCACCTAACTTTTGTTTAACAAACCTGTAGCTGCAACACCCCTTTTGAAAATAGGAAATTACAATTTCAGGTCTTTCTTGGCCCAAGAGGTTTGAACTGTAGTTCCCAGGTTTCAGCGCGCTCTTGCCACTGCTCCTGAAGCTAAGCTTACAACATACATAGAAATGCCCAAGTCAAGGCCCCAAAGCAGCCCAAATCAGGAATGTATGTAAGAGAAGACTTCAGTCTCCACCCTGCTGAAGAATCCTGTACAATTACTCAGAAGTTGCTCTGTTACACCTTACCTAGAGTCCCTCATTCTTATTCCAAGGTACAAACCAGTAGGCTCCTGATGTCCTGCCCTCTCTTCCTGTACATTCCTAGAAACTAACTGACCTGCACAGAATGTCAGAGAGGATGGAATTTGAAGTACAACAGAACAAATATAATTTGAAAGACAGATATATATAATCTAGACTTTTTAACACCAGAAGAAGTTCAAACTTTGAGAAAATAAGGTCTATGTTATACATTTTATATTCTTATGCTATCTCTGAATGCACAAAGATGTCCACAAAGATTTTCTTTCATAACATAGTACCTTATGAAAGCCGAGATGAAGAGAGTATGATTAGAAAACAGCAAGATTAGTCACACACCCCTGCAGCAGGACCTGTTCTAGCACATTTCTTGCGTAGTTTGAAACATAGTGATTGCAACTGAGAGATGTACTGCACATTTTTTCTAAACCAGCCGGATACGGGAGATTAGATCAGGGTGCAGATTCAAGGACACATGAAGTGTAGTTTTAGCTTCCCAATTCTAACCACAGTAGCAGCAGCAGTATACAGACAGTTTGTGATCATAGGTTTTCTTAGTCGTGGTGATAAAATAATGCAAATGTCAACAAATACTTGCTACTCATTACATTTTCATACAGTGTTTTTGGATATTAGGCATTATGAGATATGGATCCACCAACATTAAATTACACATGCTACTCAGAAGAGAATATTCAAAATTGAGACTTTGTCAATGTCTACGTGAACATTTCTAATGGAGCAAACATTTATGAATCCTGTGAAAATTCATCAAAGTATGCTCACAGACTTTGAAGATTAGAGAGACAACATAAAGCCTGACCTGTTACACAAGTCACACTTCGGTGTCTGACTTTTTGAAAAACACCCTGATTCCATTTTTATTTGTTAAAAAAATAAGGGGGTTTCAATCTTTTAATGTTTATGAGTATAATTTCCTGCATCACACATGAATAAACTGCTCACGTTACAAGGTATTTGCAGAGTCAGCCTGTGGAGAATGTGAAGTAATGTGACAAGATAATGTTGTTTTGTACAGGCTAAGGAAAGGCAGATCTGTGGCTGCTCATGCGTCAGAGCTAGCCTGAGAGCACGCTGCAAAGAAGGGAGACTACTCTGAGCTGCTGGACAATGCTAGTGCCAGTGCCAGTGCCAGTGCCAGTGCCAGTGCCAGCTGCTGATTCAGGCTGGAAGAAGGGAGAGACAGGGGCTGCTGTGGTTTGCAGAAGAAAACTACTGAAATTACATGGAAGTCACTCTCATCGCTCTGAAACTTAATTTATCCTGTCCTGCTGGACAGTCACACAGAGGAACAAGTTCAGAGAATTTCAAACCCTTCCTAAAAATTATTTAAACTGCAATGTTTAATTAGACTTCCTTGGGCTCGTAAAGGCAAACAGAGCACCTTCAGGTGAGAAGTAAAGTAGTTCAGCAATGGCTGCTTAATTGTAACTAACAAAGTCAGACTTTCTTATCACCTGAGATGAAGTTGTGGTGGCTATGTATTCCTCAAGTGCCTTTCAAATAGCTCTGTCCACAAAGATCAGTGACATGTTTAACTCTCAGAAACACAGTCCTAAAAACAGGGAGCAAAATAATGGGTGACCCGGATGACGTGACAAGCTTAGTGATGGCAGCAATTACCTGACTCCATAGAACAAGAAACTTGGGGTTTCTGCACATATACTGAAGGATCATAAGTTAAATATTAGACATTGCCAAAGGAATCTCAGAAAACACGACGTTTCATACTGTGTTACATGTGTTACATAGTAGGCAATTTACTGCCACGGTCAACAAAAAATCCCCACTTCTATTTAGTCCCGCTAAAGTGTAGTGCTAGCAAAGGGACAATGCATTTTTTTGTTTTATTACAGCTCATTTAAAATAAAAATTACAGTCAACTTTTCTCCCTTCTCAGAAATCTTGTTGTGTCGGGCATCATTGTTTTTAATTCTTCTCTTGTGCTCTCGTAGGTGTCTCATAGCAATAATTATTCAGAGGTACTTTCCTCTTCCCTTTGCAAGAGCCCTGCAGTGTCTAAAGTCCTGTGAGAAAAAGCAAGGCTGTAAAAGCCACCACCTTTTGTCCAATATTATGAACATCAATAATCTGCAAATTATTTTAAGAAAACTCATTTAAGAATAAAGTGTGGAGTAGCAGCAGATGTACCATTTCAGTAAGTCAAAAATTAACGTGCTTCAAACACACAGTTACTGCGTATCTCCCAATTAAAAAATACACCAGTCCCATTCATATTTTGAAATATCCAAGTCCAGGCTTTTTATTGCAATAGCAGCAAAAGAAAGGGCAGCATATATCTACACGTTACCCACACCACCACGTTATTTTGCTTTGCCTCAGTCATCAAAATAAGTGGAAGTCAGCTGAAATTCCTTGTTGGTGATTGTTCTAACAAGGAGAGGAAAGGAGTCATATGTGGATCCTAAAGAAAAGATGGACAGATACGTTCAACTCTGAAACAGTACAATATAAGATACCTTTAAAAAAGTTGAAAAAGTTATTGCCAAAGCAAGTTCCCACCCCTACTTTGCTGCTTACGAAGCAGGTATGTGGCCCAGGTAGATAGGAAAATGCACGCAGCTTCCCTCTCTCAGTGACGACAGCTCACTATGGGACAGAGAC
>NW_008615362.1:5948-13088 GCF_000691845.1 Merops nubicus
AGAGACATCCACAGGGTTCTGCAGCATGGGAGTTGCTCATCCTTAAACAACACAATCTTTTTGGCAGCCAAGTCAGTTTCAAGCAACAAACCTTTCTTGTTGATGCCAGTGATATGTTGGTTTCTCATGCTAAATTGTATGTTTAAAATATTTAGGAGTGCTCATATGAAAGTGATGAATATGCTCATAATTATGTCCATCTTTATAAGATCCAAACCTAAGAAAAAATATTCAATACAGCAAAACCATTATAACGTCATTTAACCCATGCAATGAAATCATATACTCAATACAGTATACTTAACACTTCTATATGTTCTCAACAGACTATTTCAGAAACAGACCACAACCCTACTTACATATAAGTTATAATCTATATACACCAACTAGAGGTCTTTGAGAATAACAAAGGCATTTAATTACACTGATTGGATTAATGCCACAGACACTCTACAAACAGAACTCCAGCTGATAAAGGTGAGTGGTACATTTATCTAGTTAAATCCTATGCTGTTTAAGTTTTTTCTACTGACTTCAGTGGAAATACAATTTAACCTCCTACAGGATCCAAATAATCAATCCTACTATTAATACTGCACATCTTACTTTTGAAAATTATGGTGCAAATTGTAATTTTTCATACCATATTTAAATCTGGAAGTTTTGACTACTGACTATTACAGTATATAGATTTGCAAAAGTAAAATGTAGTACTTAGTCATAATATCAACGCTAAATAACATTTAGGAGTAGTTCCACTGAACTTCAAAAGAATTACAGTTAACTGGAAAAAGTTAAACTTATCCCTAAAGGGCATAAATTTTCAGCTTATAGGCAGACATAAAAGAAATTAGGACAAGAAAAATATTCTGTGCTGAAATCCGCTGAGAAAAATCTGAATGGGAATGCTGACTTAAGGCAAGTTTCATCATGTGGAGAAAACTGGGCAAACTCCTGCTTAGACAGGAAGCCAGTGACTGAGTGGTAAATAAAAAGTGAGTAAGCTCAACTGTTAGGTGAATGTAAGAAATTAATATACTCTGTATTATGTATGTTAGAAGCAGTAAATATGGCATTGCTGGAAATTGTCTCTCTGTGGCAATATCTGTCTCAAACTTAACGACTTTCCCACTGATACTCAGTGTAGAATAAGTACCTTTCTCCATATTTCTCTTCCCTATGCAATGCCAGTGGAAAAATGACAGCATTATAGAAATAAGAACTTTTAATGTAAAAATCTATCCCTTTTTTCTTCTTGACATATGTAACACACTTAACACACATTTTTTGCTCCAGTTATATGTTTCAAAATGCTTATGCAAAGAGTATTTAATGTATATATTGTATTTTGTGTTCTAAGTAACTGTGTATTAAGACCTCGATCCTCCTAGGTGCCAACAAACCTGAGAGATCTCTCATCACCTATAAAATGAGTCACCACACCACTTGGCAAATATCCCCATCAAACAAGCTGAGAAATTAATCACCTGGGTGAAATAAACATTACCTTCAATTTATGCTACAACACAGCAGACCGATTTTCCCAAGGCACATACAAGTCAGCAGAAAAAATGGAATTACAAATCAGAAGTTCCTGCCTCTTAATCTTTTGCTAAGTTTGGTACTGACCAGTGCTTCCCACTTGAAGAACAATTTTGTTCCTAGACTTCTCTTTTACAAGATGTCACATACATCATCCCCTTCATTTCTTACAAGATACACTGACCTGGGATTGAAATGGATGTCTTCAGGAACTTGGCTGGGATCAGTGACAATTCTGTCATTGTCAACATAGCTATCCAAGTGATCTGGGATCCTAAATTTGGCCATCTGGACTTCTGAATCACTTAAACCAGCATGAGAAATGCGGGCATAACCCAACCTGTCAGATACAAGAGGAGTTAGTTGGAAGAAATAACTCAAGGCAATTTCACCACGGCTTGTTTTTCCAGGAGTTATTATTTAACTTAACAACATAACTTTCCATTTTCATGAATGTCACCTTCAAAAACCTTAGTGCTCTATAAACACAAGCACCATAACACAATGTCATAAGCAGAAAAACTGAGGAAGCATATGTGTTTGACAACAAAAATAAGTTCTAGGTGTAGAAACTTATTTTTAAAATTATAAGTTTAGAATACACACACTGGTATAAGACTACCAATATTTTTCACTGAAGAGATTTTCACTGAAATTCAAGAAAGGAATTCAAGCATCAATGCAATGACTAATGAGGAAAATGATACTGCACATTAGGGTTTTGTTGGCTTTTTTCTGCTTTTTTGTTTTTACTCAATACTGTTACTTAACATAGCTATCTAGTTTACTGGTTATACACCTGTCAACACTGTAGAATTTGCACAGTTTATTCAAAATCAGCTGAATTCCATTCTGCTACATACATCACTATGAGAATAATTTACAAGTAACTTGGTATTAAAAGATCTGGAGTGCCCAGGTCTCAGCAGAGAAAAGTGCTTCAGGATGAGTTGACATGAAGTTTCCACTAAATCCAACATAAAGCTTGGCTGGATTAGATCAGAATTTTCTTCAAGAAACTCTGTAATCATCGTTCAAAATTTGTACCTTCTAGGTCACAGACAAATTAGGGCTTAGCCTTCACCTTTAGGAATGAAGCTGCAAAGCCAGAGGTTTGGAAAAAAGTAGTTTTATACTACCAAAGCAGATTAGTATCTGAAGGCTTTTAACACAGAAGGACAAAACCTGTAATACTGTCTTTGTCAATTACATTCAGAAATACAAGATCGATGTTTCACATTACACAATATATCTAACTGTCCATACATAATTGTTAGACAGAAGATTCTTCCACAATTACCTACAGAAGGGTGTAAAACTGCTTGTCACAGAGATATTTAAAACCAATGAATAAATGCTACACTTCAGCATACCTTATTACTCCCCGGTACATAATATAACTACACCATCTGTCACGGTCTGTACTGTCAATATCCTATGAGTGAAAGAGGAAAAAAAAAAGACAGATAAGACAGGTTTTCCTTACAGGTAGGCTTTAAATCAGTAACAGCATCAATATGTAAACCTGTGGCAGAAAAAAGTTTTCCCTAAAACACTATAATACGGAAGAAAGAAAAAAAATCCCATTGTTAAGACACAGACAAATCAGACAACTTTTTGACATCTCCTGACAGAAAACCAAACTGCGGAACTCAGTTTTAAAACAAAAGAATCACAGAATTACAGGTTGGAAGGGGCATCTGGAGGTCACCCACTCTGAAGCCCATGGTCAAAGTAACTTCAAGCATGTTGCTCAGGGTCTTATGCAGCCAACTTTTCAGTATCGCCAAGGATGGAGATTTCACAACTTCTCTGGGCCCATGTTCTAATGCCTGATAACCCTAACTGTGATTAAATATTTTCCTTCTATTATCTAGATGGTGTTTCTTTTGTGTAACAGCTGTCCATTGCCTCATGTTCTTTCCCTGTGTAACTCTACCTTCTCTGCAACATGTCATGAGGTAGCTGAAGATTGTGTAAGAAAACACATGCACATTTTAAAATATACATTAAGTTACCAATTTGGAATATTAAGCTTAACATTTCAAATATATATTACCTCTAAGTGCTAAAAAAAGCAGTATTTTTACATTACCTGGACTTCTCCATTTTCTATTAATTCAGTATAATCTCTGGATCCAGGAGCTGAAGTGATGTATCCTAGAAATACAACTTGTTTAGAGCTAGTCTTCAATAGGTTTGAAACAGCTATAGCCTGGAGTTTTCTGTCCAAGTCCTCTCTGAAAGAAATGGAAAAGACTTTTACATACATGCATCTTCACTTAGAATCTTTGTGCTGTAACATAGTAAATCACAAATGAACCTGGTACCTTTTTTATTGCTCAGTATTAGAAAGTACAGAAAGCTCAGTGATTCAAAATGATCACTATGTTCAAGAAAAGCACACGGTCATGGCAGATGTCATTAGGGTTTTCTTCCTAGCCATTATAGAACAGTTTTTTCTATTACTGTTTTGTTTTTAATACTGATTTATCACTAGGAAATGTGAATCTAAGTGCTTTGGTTACCTGAGGTTTTGTCTCTGCCGGCACTCGAGATTTAATTGTGCTATCACAGCATGGTGCACAACAAAGAGCTCAAATTCTAACAAAAAAATTTATGATCATGGTAAATACAGTCTTAAAGTCTGGGTCATGTAATTTATGAAATGCAACTTCAGAGCTACACCATCCCATTAACACAACTTTTAATGACATTTGGGAACTATTCTCTATCTCTTTAATGAGAGTTACACAACAGTTCCAACATGACCAGAACGGATAACATAATTGGAGCCTGGTAAAATACTGCATTGGATCCCATTCCCTGTCCTTGGATTTCTCACAACATAATGTAAAGGCAATTCTCTTTCGATGATTCTTCATGTCAAGAACTTTAAAGAGTTGTGTAAAGCATGCTTTTTTCTATATTTGGGCAGACTCAGCTAAATACCATTGAGACAGGGAGTTGATTTTGGAATCTGTAACCCAACAAGATGACAAGAATTTAAATGCTGCTATGCTTTCTCAACAGCTGTACTTCTGACTGAAGCACATGCATTAGGAAGGAAGAGCATGCAGTCAGGAGACAAAAAACCTCAACCATTTAAACAGAAGCCTGACCACGGTGTATGTGAAGTTGCCTGTTCAGCTAGCTGCTCTCTCCAGAATTACACCTCTCCAGAAGATGGGTTCTTTTAAATGACACAGGTGTTCCTAGATTCCTACATTTTTTAAAGACTTAAAAAAATCCCTAGTTATCCAGTATTCTATAGTTTATGTCCTAAGCACCAGATGAAAAAAGTTGCACTCATTTCCCACATGTCTCCTCCTCTTTTCTCCTTCATCTTTATCTCATCTCTGTGAGTGAGGAATACAGTGCTATTTTCCTCTACTCTGACAAACAGTTTCTCAGAGAGGTAAGTCTAATCTTCTGTGTGAGGCACAGAATGAAATTTCTTGCTAGACTTCAAATTGGGAGTGGTTTCTGACAACTACATGTCATTAGCAAAAGGGAAATACATGAAGATTTTGCATGGTTGGAGCACAACTACACAGGGGAAGGAGAAGGGGGAGGTCAGCATTCAGATAATGAGAATTCCTCCTGCTTAATGAGCAGGTTCTTTGTGTATTATATTCTGCACCCAATCCACAAATTACCCTCTCCATGAATTATAAGAAATATTTTAAAAGTCCAAATCTCTACTACATAACCACAAATGTACTAGATATTGCAGCAAATAGAGCAGAAATTACAGCAACATGGTGCATCACAAAACTATCCCTTATTAATATTTGTTATATACAAGTAATCAAGACACTATTTTTAACTAAAGAACTGAAATATATACCTTCATCTTTTCCATCATGTATTTGAGTGACTGGTATAATTCTTCCTTCCAGAACCCAGAGATCAGATTTCATATTTCTAGTTTCATATACTCAGAAGGACACTGAATGGGTATTTTTGTTGCCGTTTCAACACTGTCCTTTCTGGGAGGTCTCAGAATAGTTACTTTTTATTTTAACAAACATCAATTGTCCATTTATGCTCTTGTTACTGTAACCATCTGCACTCACTGTGGAATGTAATAGATTTATTCCATGAGCAGAAAGTCAGAGAGAGGCTATCCTGCACTGAGATGTATTTGTAGCCCTATTTCTTGTGTTTCTGCAGAACTGTATCTTTACATCTCTAGTAACTCAGATATTAGGCTCAGATGAGTTTTGTGTGACACATTTGTCCCTCTCAAAAAATGCTCCAAAATTTTAAACCAGTAGCTATGTCATCGTATTTACTCCAACGTGCCTTCTTAGAACCAGTGTTACAGCAGCAGATTTTGAAGGGCACAAAAGAAATCTCAGAAGTTTACAAATTACAGTTAAGTTACACAACACTGGATTAAATATGTAACAATAATAATAATAATAATAATAATAATAAAATACACACTCTTCATTTCCAAAGTGGGCCACAACAAAATCGATGAGTTTCCCTGTGAAGTTGACAGTCATGGAGATGGCCGGTGCGATCTCTCCCTCTGGAGACGGAAGGAGGTGGTGGGTTGATCTGACAATGGGGTACCTGGACAGCACCATAATCCTGTGTGAGAAGAGGAAGACAGCTGCATTTCGTGGGTTCATGAGCATCATAAGTGTGAACTAAGCAGACAAATGTAAGCAGAAGACTAACAGCCACTAAACTCAAACCATCAGACCAAAACAAAAACCATCTCTAATGGATTTTTCTGAATTTAGAAGGCTTTCCTCTAAAACATTACTTAAGTACATGTCTAAAAAAGTATTATAGAATGCATTCCTACAATAAGAAATACCATTCCATATATATGAATTCTTACACTGAGCCTTTCAATCTGTATGCTCAGACAAAACAGAATTTTATACTACCAATAATCAAAATGTATTTTATTAGAAGCAGAGGGAGATAGAAATACATCTTCAAAGTTGGAAATTTTTCATGTTTTCATCTCCCGTTTGAACCAGCCTTAAAATAATTTTGCAACAGATTATTCAAATGTATCACAAAGAAGATTTCAGAGAATGACTTTTCTGCCCCATTCTGCTAACCTAAAGACAAAGGCTCTGGAAGAGTAAAGTTACCAAATTCCCCTCACACACAGCAAAAATTAAATAGCTGTTGCAACACCACTAGGAAGTTCCATCTGGCACAAAGACTGGCATATCCCCCTGAAAAAAAAGCCACATCATAAGCCACTGCTTTCGAGAGGGCAAAGATATGCAAGTGGTAGTTGGTCAAGCATTAAAGTTAAATCAGACAAAAAATCTGGTCAAATGGACATAGAATCATAGAATGCTTTGGGTTGGAAGGGACCTCTAAAGGTCATAGAATGTCTGGGCTGAAAGGGACCTCCAAAAGTCATCTAGTCCAACCGCCCTGCAACAAGCAGGGACATCGCAAACTAGATCAAGCTACTCAAAGCTTCATCTAGCCTGATCTTGAATGTCTCCAGGGATGGGGCCTCCACCACCTGTCTGTGCAACCTATTCCAGTGGTCTATCACCCTCATACTGAAGAGCTTTTTCCAGAAAGTCTAACTTAAATCTACCCTTTTCCAGC
>NW_008615363.1:0-2513 GCF_000691845.1 Merops nubicus
TCTTGATGCAGCCCAGGATCTGGTTCCTGCAAACCAAAGAGCAATAGTAAGATCCTGATTACAAAAGCAGATGCATTGAGGTGAATGTCACTGACACTGATTGAAAATTTTCTGTACATATTGGTTAGAATTACAGAAAAAAAGAGAATGTATTTTCTCAGACCTTGAGTTTTGTTAGGCAGTTGCATTTCCTCCTATGAAAGTCCAGCTAGCTCCATCAGTTACTGCCCTGTATAATTTACTTCTTTTTAGCCTATTCTAGGTCCTTTAGACTTGCTAACTTGGTGGTCATTAGCAGTGACAACAAATATATGCCAAATTGGTCTCATCATAAGGTGGTCAAAACAGATTCACCCACAGACCAATAAAGGTAAAAGCTCTGTGCAAGTGACTGATCAAATTATTGTGATGGCATTTAGTAGTTACAAGGAGAGAGAAATGACAGTTTTGTGAAGCTATTAAGGAATACCTCTAAGACTGAAGCACCTGTTGGAACTCGATAGAGAAGTGCTCTAAGGTTTCCTGTAACTAAAAGGCAATTATCTAATGGCAAGCTGTACAGTCCAGATTACTGTAGCAATTCCAGCATTTACAGAATGATAACAGTAATACAGATTATGTGTTCTACAAGTTTCTATAATTAGAGGGCTTTCCTCTTTAAATATAGACATTGGCATATTCACACCATCTTTTTGGCTAGTTCACTTACCTAATTTTGGCATGAGTCAGACCACATAAAGCTGTAACCTAACTTCCAAACAGACTTTGAGAGCATACCAGCCCTGAAAGAGCAGCACAAAACCAACATGCGCCAGTGTGCAGCATCAAGGAGCACTGTTCACAGTTTCTGCTACTTGACATAGGAGCTCAAGCGCTTTCACGGTAGTCTTGCGTTTGTTCAGAAAATAAACAAAATGGATGGGTTGGGAATGGCCTGACACTTGCAGATAGTGTCAAGGCAGCCACTCACTAGGATCACAGTTGGACAGCTTTCAGGATCTGGTTTTGTATCTAATTTCTAATGAAATAAAAATTTGCTTAGGAAGGAAGTCTTTCAACACTGCCAACAAAACATATTTAGATGTTCTAAATGTCTTTCTTGAAAAATCTTTTATTTCTTACCTTTTTTTTTCTTTTTTTAAGAACAAAAATTAAACATTGCTCATGATTATTTAGTGTTTTGCCACCACCTTGCCCTCCAACAAAGCCTGATGTGAACCAGAATTTCCTATTCTTTCTCACCCACCTTGAATGGATGAGACTGACAGGGCTTGGGAAGGCACAAGCTAGTTGAACTACTTGTCTTTTCTAAGACCTCTTTCAGTTCCTGAGAAATTGAAAAGGAGTCCTTCAGAGCAAGACATGTTTATCCTATTTTGATACACAGGTGATCTCCTATATCAGAGTGAAGCAATTCAGAAAGTGCTTTTTGCAGCCAGATAAGATTCATAAATCACACTGATGAGACAAATTTCAGTAGGCTATATTCTACATAAAATATATTTTTGTTACATGATATATCCATTTTTTTAATAAATTAACTTTTAGAAAGAACTTTTTAGATCTGTACCACTTCCATTCAGACATATACATGAATCATAGTTGCCTCTTCACCTACCCTCACTTTGAGAGTAAGAAGGAATTTCTATTATTTTATGGGCCATTTGCAGATGACACCATCTTTACAGAAGATTTTGATGGAGGATTTGAAAGATTTTTCTGCAGGGAGTGGTGTTTTGTTTTGTTTTCAATTAAAATAGCATTCTGCAGGGAAGGAGAATAGAGTAAAAGATGAATGTCATTTGGGTTACAATATTTAGCTGATTAAAGCTACAATAGGCATAATTTGAAACTCCTAAATTGTCTCAGAAGCTTTGCAGCATTGTTGCTGTTATGATAAGGGTAATACCAGCTTTGGGAAAAGTGGTGTAATAAGCATCATCTAGGTGATATGGGGTAAGAATAGTAATAGATAGAAAATAATGGTTAATTATACATATTAAGAATTTAAGAGTGTAGAATATAGTATCATATAACTTAAGAGGAAAAGAAACAGCTAACAGATGGAAAAGTCTGCTTTCTCTTGCTAGCAAGGACTTATTTACAGACAGAAGGGACATTCTAAGCTTATCCAACTAAAAGCAACCCTGAGAAGAACACTCAACCATGAAAAGGGCATTCCCACCTCATCTAGAAGGCAACCATAAGGAACAAGAATTAGAAAACAGGATGGCACCTGACAGAAAATCATCGATAAATCCCCTTGCTGAAGAGAAATAGATGGTAACAAGGACATGAATTAGCTCAAACTGATAAAGACACTACAGGATTGCAAAATCATCGCATTCCAGGGAAAGGGTGAAGAGCACACTGCGAGGAAGACATATGGCCTTCCTCCCAAAGACCACTGAAGACACCTACCCATAATTTCTGGGAAGATCTGCGCAAGCACAAAGGACTGATAAGCTAATTAGCATACAAAGAGAGAGTAGGCGGGGTCAGGTAATGAATAT
>NW_008615364.1:0-16066 GCF_000691845.1 Merops nubicus
GTTGCCTATCAGGGTTAAATCACAACGTTTCCTTTAAAGCTAAGAATATGCATTAGGAAAGTAAACCCATAAACTAAATGAACAAATACACTAACAAAAAAACAGAAAAAAAAAACAAAAACAAAAACAAAACCCACAACAAACCAATGGAAAAAATGTCTCCAAAGTCCCAAAGAGGCAAATGTATTGAAAATGATCTAGTCTCGTGAAGGAAATTCCAATGACTTATGTCAATCATCTGCTGTCATAGCTGGGAAATGGAAGAAAACCTTAGTGTGGCAATCAGTTCTGCTTGTTCAGCTGGCTAGCTAGTAGATATGTTTTGTGAATAACACTGAATCACTCTCCATTGATATTATAAACTTAGACATCTAAAATACAAGCAAACCCCTAAATTTACATGTCCAAACGTGGAGGACAGTCTTTCTATTAGAATATTGTTCTTGTTTAAATCTTGCTGAAAAATAAAGTAAATGCAGTGAAGTGAAGATGTGCTTCTTCATTGACAACAGACGTTACATATCACTCAGAGTTAAGAATTCAAATTTTCAGAGAAACCTTTCCAGCACAGTAGAGTATAGAAGAGAAGAACCAAATTAGAGTTCATAATTGTAAAGTGCTCTAGAATATGAAAAGGTGCCTATTAGGTTTAGACCTAAAGGGTGCATAATTTAGCTCACTCTCTTTCTCTATAGCTAGACTAAATGGCATGTAACTTTTTAGACAAATCTCCTTCGTTATCAAATTCACTATAGATTTTCTGCATGACCAACATGATACAAACCGTTTTCAGATTTGACACCTATGGTAATACTAATATACAAAAATATATTTACATGTAGATCTGCTTTTATTTATATTCAACCTGAACTTAGAAGCCTAGTGTTATATAATTTATGATGAAAATTGCAAGAAAAGAGAAAAAAGAATAAAAGGATCTAGATTTTTTTCCTTTTATATCTCTGTCTAATAACTACCAAAGTGATAATTTGTACTTGGAGTACAAAATACAGACTAGCTTTCAGTTAGGATATCAGAATGTGTTAAGAGGAATAGATAAAGTTTTAAATAGATGCTAAAATGATAGAATACTTTATCTGAGTCATCTTCACCTGTTTCTCAGAGTCTGCCAGAAGATTCCATTAAGCTGGAACAGAGACTGCAGAGTGATGACAGCAGCCTGCCTAAAGCCCTGATTCTGCATTTTAATGGAACTCCCAGACACACGCTGTAGAACGGCTATTACTACATAATCTGAATTGACTTCTCACCAGATGTAAGTACATGGAAATTTAGCACTGCTTGAAAGAGTATTTCCTCTAGAGCTGCTGCCATTTAAAATAAAATTAAGTGGGGACTTCTGATAGTGAACTAGAAATTCATATTCAGACGTTTCAAAATTACATTGGCCAATTTTCCATCTTTTTTAATTTTTCCCAGTTCTGATAAAAACCCAGTGTGACATTTTATGTTGGAAGTGTTGACCAAAAATCATACTCATGTGTCTTTACTTGCAATAGTTTTTATTCAGTTATCCTTATGAACCAATTAAAAAAAGGCAAAGCATTTAACTCCATTATACTCCACTTTTTTCGTTTAGCTCCTCATTATAATTTCTTGGCTTGTAAAAGAGGCAGGAGCATGTTCATGCTTTGTGATACGGCTGGCTGAGAATCTTAGTCTTTCATGAGTTCTTTTGGGCAACAGCAGCAGCAGTGGTAGGTAGTCTGCTACTCCCATGCACGGGAAAGAGGAACCTGGTGAGCCAAACATAATTGGGGTTATGTCATCTATGAGATGGAGGGTAGCAGATGTTAGTAGGGGTTGCGCTTTACTGACTGCAGGGATTAAAACTGTAAGTGTTCAAAAACAAGCAGAGCAGGTAGAAAAATTTTCTGTCAAAGAATTATTCAGCAGAAGAATAATTTGATGCATTCATTTTACATTGATTAGTTACTCAGGAAAATAAACAATTGACTTGGGCATGAAAGATTCATGGTCTGTGCCCTATAGTGTCGTAAGGCTTCAGACATGCTCCATGAACTCTTTTCTTCACAGGAACACAGCTTCAAAAAAAGAGGTTAAAAAGGCATGTGGTTTCTCTTCCTCCTTCCCCCATTTTTCAATGAAACTAGACTGCAGCACCTTATATTGTTCATTTATAGAAAACGTGGTTTCAGGGAGCTTTATGTCTCATGTATAAACAAAAGTCTGAGTTATTCTGTCCTGACACAAGTGCTTTATTTACAGCGTCATCTGTTACCTTCCATTTTTTCTAGTGATATTTGAAAGAAAATGGAAGTTGTAAATGCCTTTTGTAAATCTCTGTTGGTATGAATTAGATGAGACTCGGAGAATAGACCATGTTGAGGTTCTCAAACTTAATGATCACATGCTTTTCACCAAGGAAACTGCCACATGCTTGTCACCAGGGAGACTCAGACATGAAGGAGAACCCCAGTAAAGCTGAAGACCTTCTCCCTGGTATTATGTTGCCAGCACAGCTCTGCAGTAGCTGAGCAAGAACTTTCAGAGTACTTGACTTGTACGAAAGGTCATAACATTTGCTTTGATCCCTGTATGACTACATAAATTGTATTTTAGTACTTCTGTATTTTTACACATAGGATAGATGAACTATCACACTTTGGACATATTGGCTTGGTGCTCTGTTTTTCAAAATTTTGATCCATAAGCTGAAATTTAGAAAGAAGCTGAAATTTAGACAAGGAAGAAGTAGAGAACCCAAAGAAAGGCATAAGATTTTTGCATCATTTTTACCATCTGCTTTTGAGGAATAAAGAATGAAACTTTAGCAAAATGCTGTAAGAAAAAAAAAAAAAAAAAAGATGTTGTGATTAAAGCAAATATTAAATAATTATTATTTTCATTTTTAGTCAAAAAATATTCCATCTGCTATTACCAATTTTTCATTCTCACATCTAAGTTACAGGGTACAGGGTAGATATGTCTGTCTTTTTTTTTTTCATCTGCTAAAATAATAAAAATAAAATAATAAAAAGAAAATAAATTACTTTCAATCTGCAGGGGTGATCCATAATGGTACAGAAAACAATCTGTGAATATATTATTGTGAGCATTTAGACTAGATTTTATGAACGAGACCTTCATCCACACTTAACACAACTGCATACGCAATGAGAGTTCAGTGATCCTGTATCATATTCAAAAGTAAGGTCAAGATTTTGAACGTAGGTCAATAGCTCACCATTGTTAATTTAAACAGCAAATATTTAAGAATGTGTTCCTTTAACTTGCATTTAATTAGGAATGGAGGTTTTTGGGAACATTTGTTCCAGCTACAGCTACAGCTACTGAACACATCACTTGTTGTTTTAATAACTTTTAATATCCTGGTGTCTTTGGGTTACAATTTAAATTGAATGTCAGTGATATATTCATTGTATAAATTCCCTTGCTCATTCTCTATGTCTTATCTGATGTCTTCTCCATGCCTTTGTGCATATTTTACACTATTTTTTAACTCAAACATGGTTCATTTTGTTCAGTTGTGTAAAAATAGTGATTAAGACTGGGACATGGGAAGATGACAAAAAAACCCAAAACAGCAGACAACAAATGTGTTGTGAACACCCTCACAAAATTTAATTGAACTTTTAATATCCAGTGCTTCAAAGAAATATCATCTACTAGCTTTAATTTTGTACAGTTTCTTCAACCTGTAGTTGGTTGCATACAACTTCCATATGAAAAACAAATGGAGATTAAAAATCTTCCAAAATTTCTGGATGCTATTTCAAGGGGGAAAAAAAAAAAAAAACAAAACAAACAACTCTTAGAAACCTTGAAATGTTTTGGTTTTGTTTTTCTGAGTGTCTGACTAAGTTTTGCAGAATTTACAGTTGGCTGATGATGAATCAAGTCATCATGGGCTGGTATTTTGTTGTTGCTGGAAGCCAGAAAAGAGTTATCAGTTCTGCTTAAGATTTCTCTGAGTTTTGTTTTGTTTTATTTTACCCAATGCACACAGAGGAACTCAACACATGGAAATCCACATATTTAGCCTGAAGAAAACTTTTTCTTTATTGACAAAGTAAACAAGCTACTAGTTTCTACAGTATTATGGCTATTAATATTATTCCTTTAGAAGAAACAAGCTTGCTACCAAAGCGTAAGATAAGGCTTCTTAAGTTTCTGAGGTGATCACAAATGACAAGCAAACAATTATATTTTATTTCGCAAATTTATAAGAAACAAACAAATACATACTGAACACTACTGGCAAATACTGGGGTAGAGAAGGAAAAAAAAAATTCTTACATGAGTTGCATTTCAAGAGACTTTCAAATATATTAATTGCAGAGCACTTATCTGAGCTATTTAAAATAGTAAAAGACAAGAAAAATCTGCATTGGTAGCATAACAAATCATGTGGTTTAACCAGGGCTATTCCAGTTCTAATCTTTGTGATTTGAGTCTTACTTTGAATAGTCTGGATTTTGGATAGTGCTTTCTTCATTTCAGATTCTGAATAATTTAGACTAAATATGCTTATTTGCTGTAAGGGACATAATATGTCACCTTTGTAGTATGCCCCAGAGTGTTTTTATAACACGGTCGGCAAAACCAAGAAGTGGCAAGAAGTGATAAGCCTTGTGGAGGAAGGGTGGTGTCATCTCCTGCATCGACTTCTCCATTTGGATGCACATGGACATACCCTGGTGATGGCAACAGAGGGAGCAAGCTGATAACCAGGACCCCACTGCATGTCCCAGACTCACGTTGAGAACTTTCTAAATGAAACAGTGTGCATGCTCAACAAAACTCCACTCAAGGGGAGAACAGAGACAATAAAAGGTGCATGATCAACCAAGTTGGGTGGTGCCCCACCACCCATGAGCCACAAACCCGAGACCACACTGGACACGACAGCACTAGAACTTAGGGTGGTGATATCTTTTTCTTTCCTTTTTACTTCTCTATCTCTCTTCTTTTTTCTTCCACTTTTACCCTTTTTCAGTATTACTATTGTTGCTATAAGGTGTGTAACAGTAAGAAAGTTAAAATTACCCTCTTGATTGTTTAGCCATTTCCCCATTTGTAATGAAGGAAATGGTTTGACTTATGGGTGGGTGTTAGCTTTGAGACTCAGGTTGCAACACTTCCATTCTGCTAAATGACACAAGAAATATGGCTCATGACATAGCACAGGTATTACATAATTGTGGATATACTTGGTAAAAATTTACTACATTTTTTAAAACAACGAGCAAGCTACAGTGAATCTGTGAAAAGTCTTAACAATTTATTGAAGTCACAATGACTGTGTATTTTCACAGTTCTATTGAACAGAGTATGTTACCTTGACATTCTGTGCAATACATTTCCTGCTCAAGGCTTTCATCTAGTTAGAGAAAAAAATTGCCTTACCTCATTCTACATGACATTTAATGAGAAAAATACATTAATCTATAGGTAAAATGATCAGCATGGGCTATCAGGGTTACCACTGCTATCCTCCTTAGTGTGACACCTGCAATCCTACTTCTATCGTGAGAATACCTTTGTAGTTGCGGGACAAATGGACTTTTTGTACCATTCATATCACATTTCGTAGCTCCGCTGGCTAAACATTATTTCTTCTGCCAACTCATATCTCCTTTTATACAGAATCTATTGGTCTGTAATTAATTACTTATTGTATTCCAGCTTGTGCATGGTATTCTAGAGTAAAGCCTCAAATTGCCAAAATACACACTTGAGACTGCTGTTTCAGGAAATGTTCAAATAGTGTGATAATGGCTGCCTGTCAAAAAAAAGCTGAGAAAAGTGAGTCCCAGGGTTATGAATGATAGATCCAATATAGCTAAATTATTTTGTAAGAGAAAATATCTATACAATGCATTAATATCGTATTGCATTGTAAAGATTTATGTCCCTTCAAAAAGGAATGTGACAAAATTTGTACTGGTACAAAATGTGTACTGGTGTGTACAGTGTATTTCTGAAAGCTGACATGAATGTACAACTAAAATACAACATTTATTTTCTACTGAAAAGTCATGATTAAAATCAAGATTGAATTTTGATTGTTGACACTTATCCTTCATTAGTCTTTTATTTTAGCTTCTTTCCCTCACTCTTACCTGTACCCATTGCAGCATTTTCTCTACATATGAATTTCGATGTTGGAAGTTTTTCAGTTTACAACTGGAAACTGTAACAACAGTCAGGATCTTATAAGTGCTTATAAATATCTAAATGGTAGGTGTCAAGAGGATGGGGCCAGACTCCTTGCAGTGATGCCCAGGGACAGGGCAAGGGGCAACAGGCACAAACTGGATCATAGAAAGTTCCATCTGAACATCAGGAAAAAAATTCTTTCAGGGTGACAGAGCTGTGGAAGTGGCTGTCCAGAGTGGTTGTGGAGTCTCGTTCTCTGGAGATATTAAAAATCCACCTGGATTCAGTCCTGAGCAACCTGCTTTATGTTAACATGCTTTAGCAGAGGGGGTTTGGACTAGATCATCTCCAGAGGTCTCTTCCAACCCCTGCCTTCTGTGATTCTATAATTCTGTGATGAAAAAAAAAATAAATAAAATGTGAGAGCAGAAAAGAAGATAACAGGTGAAACAACTAGAAATTAAAACCTGAAGAGCCATTGTGGCTTATCCTGGATGAACAGCAAGAAAAAAAAAAAAAAAAAAGAAAGAAAATCAATGTTTATTGCTATTAAGCAATTAAAATCTTACACTTTTATAGCTTATTAAAACAGATCATATAGTATTAATGGCTATTGAACTCCCAATTAGAATTGCACAGTACTTAAAACAGTAAAGATTTTTGTTAGGAAACAATAAAGTCCCTACCAAGATTCTTTGCCCTGTTCTGAGTTTCCTAATGAGAGATCTGACCTCTGCTTATATATGCGACTCCAGAAGTGAACCTAGCAGCATCTAAGATAAAAATATTGACTTTGAGAAGTAGGTTCTGATACCAGTGGAACAGGCTGGCAACTTGTATTAGTGGTTTTGTAGAATGAACAGTGACAGAAAAAAGCTTGGCAAAGAGACCATGTCTGTTGCTCAGGACTAGCAGCAGCTGAAATGGTGGAGATGACTTTGTGACAGCAGTGGTTGCATCTCTTCCTAGGAATAAGATGCACATAGTAAAAGTCTGTGGAGCCATTTTTAGTACTCCTCAACGATGTTCCTGAAGCAATTTAAGGGCTAGAGGGAGTTGTTAATAAGTTCTGAGCTGAATAGGCAACTAATACTAATTAAATATATTTCCTGCTCCCCACTCTTTAGGTTTTCCAAGTTCAGTTTATTATTAAAGCAAACATTCTTCCTGTCCAATATTTTTTATTCCTGCAGCTGTAAGAGCTTTAGAAGAAGGAAACTGTTATGTAGATGATCACATTGCAGTTAAGTTGAAGGTTGCTGATGCCTGGGAGTGGATGGGTTTTGAGAACCAAGAGGAATCCAAACTATTTTTTAATTTTCACTTGGAACCTGTAGTGACAGTTCCACGCACAGATACGTAAAGCAGAAAATTTTCAAGTCTAACAGAAAGCCTGTGTACAAATTGCATCTTCTGATGAGTTCTAGTTTCTAACTTTCTGCTGAATCTCTTTCAGATATTGACATTTCTTCTGCTCACGATTTTGACATCTGCCATTATTGTTTTATTTAAATTTTATAACTATTTCTCCTAAAATCCTTTATTATTGGAAAATAAAAGGAAGGGAAACCGCAGCAGAAATACATTCAGCATTGTTTCCTTTGCTTAATGTCCAGTGTATGATTTTTGAGTACATATCATCTGTTGTTATATTTGTCTTTGTATTTGACTCCAGGCATCCTTTAAGCTAAGGAAGAAAAATGTGTTGGCTTTTTAGCTTGCAGCTTTGTAAGATGCTGCAAGAAGCATCAAAGACAAATCACCTAGAAGTGTAAGGATCAATTGATGGGAAGGGAATAGCTTATCTTCCACATTATCACAGACTTTGTCACAGACTTTATCAGCAGGCTTTGTCACACCACGCTTGCATGAGAAATCCAGCCACCGCTGCAGTTACCATTGGCATGACCATTATCTAGACAACGCAGAGGAGGAATCGGCACAACAGCACGCATGCTTCACAGGCTGCAGTGACACCTTGTACTCAGATGTGATGCTTGCCACCATTTTCTGAAGTTAGCCAACACCAGTGGAGTGGCAGTGTTGACATGAAGTGACACTGCAGTGATGCACTCAGGAAATGAAGCCTTTCAGAGTATACAAAACAGCAGTAAGAACAGCAAAGCGGCTTTATGATCAGCATTGTAATGACCATTTCTGAAGCCCTCTGACATTTTTGCAGGACCCACAGCAGTGCACCGGGTGCCCAGGAGGATGATTTCTAGCCAGATCTATGCTTCAATTTGGTTCGTGACATGACCATAGAAAGTTATGCTGACATATTTAGTATGCTGAGATATGTACCAAAGTAGAAGTGAGAAAGAAAGGGCCAGATCAGCTTGTACCAGTTTAAGCAGAATCACTACCAAAATAAGAGAAAACAGTGTCCTCCACCTCTGCAAACCCCAAGGATGTAAACTGCCCATAGTTATCCACAGCTATCAGCTATGGTATAGAATTGGTATTATTATTACCTACTGCTCCATTTGTGTTCAGAAACAGCAGGTGGAAAAAAAGAGAGATTTTTAGCTTTGGTAGCTGGCAGAGCTTGTCTTGCTACAGCAAAAGTCCCACAGCAGACAGACACAAGCATGCCAGCAAAACCTTCAGAGTTGATGCTTCTTTTGCTCAATTATTAGCAACAGCAATAGTTTAATCCTAAAGGTACAGGGCACAGTTCTGCAGTTGGGTTGTCAAAAAGAAACAGTAACTTGAACATTAATCAGATCTTTCACAGTAGGGTTTTTTTTTTTTTGACAATCAATAAAGAAAAGGTGCAAGGATAGCTTATTTAAAGCTGAAGCTAATAAACTAAGACAATAAAAATAAATTAATGGAAGAGTTTATGGAGAAATGAAGTTCATTTTCTATTACTGAAAAAAAATATTGAAACAGATACAGAAGTTATGTGCTTGATATAAAATTTTCAGGAGTGATATCTTTAGCCTACATTAGAAAATAAAATAATAATCCTAAGTATCCCATTTTCCTTAAAAGTATCCCTATCTGCCTTGAATTCATTTGTAGAATCTGTTAAATTTTCTGCTAGTGCAGTTCCCTGCTTATAGATGTAAGCGTATGTTGAGGGAAAGTGTGACAAAGAAGAAACTTATCTGTATCCCAGAACAGATGTATAACCTGTAATAAGACATAACATTTATCAAAGACAA
This sequence comes from Merops nubicus, assembly GCF_000691845.1. Taxonomy (NCBI): domain Eukaryota; kingdom Metazoa; phylum Chordata; class Aves; order Coraciiformes; family Meropidae; genus Merops; species Merops nubicus. The sequence continues at coordinate 9,336 of NW_008615364.1, forward strand.
TATCAATATTCAAAAAAAGATAATTTTTTCAAATATATTAACGCTGTTCAATAGCAGAATGTGGAAATGTTTCCCATAACTGCATGTACTAATTAAGCTTGTGTACTAATTTTTTCATGAAGATTGAGTGAATTATTATCTATACAACCAAGAATTCTACTTCCCCCAAAGTTGTGCACATTCAGGACAATGGGTAATAAAACATGCATTTGTTCTTGATGAGGTACATTCAAACTTTTTCTCAAAAAGAGAAGATTTATAATTTGATAATTATAATCTGTGACTTGTAAGTTGCAGTAAATTAAATTTATTCAAAATACTCATGCCTATAATTTAATGAAAATATTCCTGTCTCGTTAAATTTGGGACAATGCAAAACATTTCAGATATTATAGTAATAATGTAATTTATTTGTGAAACCTCAGATATGCTAGATTTAATTTATTAAAAAGAAAAACAGAACTAGAAATGGTTCTAGGACTCCTGCAGATTTTTCTAGTTTGCCTGATTTTGAAAGCTAGAGAGCAGGTAGATTTATGAAATGGAGATGACAGTGGGAGAAACCCATTCTTTATTGGGTGGAGTATCGTACATAAAGAAAAAAAAATATCCTACTGTCATATCTTCCAGAAGCTTCATAAAATACCATAATTAATTTTGAAGATAAATTCTTGCAGATGCAAAGATCAGTTTAAAGTAACTGAATGTCTTGTATTTCACTTTATTGCACACTCCTTCATTAAACCTGTTGTGAAGATGTTCTGGTTTATGATATACGATTATGTTAGATAAGGTCAGTTATAGGGTAAATGAGCACACAGAAGGATGACTGTGAGCAGTCCACTTACTATCTTCTAAACTGATCGAAATAACCATCCAACCTGATAATCTTCATTTAAGTATGTGTTCTCTTTGGCTTCAGAATAAATTATGAGGGAATATGCTTATACTAGTATTTTACACCAGATTACTTGGTCAGCTTCTGAGATCCCACAGTTTTAACTTTATTTTGTTGCATAATCCTAAAGACCTACATTTTATTTTTTTTTTTTTTTCAAAATTCATACTGGAATTCATACAGTTGCCATGTTTTCAATTTAATGGAAACTGTCAGTGGTAAAAAAAAAGGAAATAAATGTTAAAAGTTTACTACTTTCTTATTTTATCTCCTTCTTTTATACCATGTTCAGACTTCTGCTGATGAAAAAAAAAAAAAAAATGCATTTGGAAGGCCACCCTTTCATTCAGGACCAATGAATTCCCAAAAGTCACACATACATACAAACATGTATCTATGCATATATGAAAACACAGATAACATTCCTTTTGCTAGGAGATTATTAGTAACTTGGAGATGTTTATTGCAGAATGTGATACTGTTTTTTGGGTGTGCTAGCAAGAACATTAAGCTGATCCTCCTATTAACAATAAAAGTAGGATTAGGGAGAACCTTCATCCTTTAGTGGATGGAGAGGGAAACATAGTGAATGATTTGCCTCAGTCTTTAATAGCAGGACTAGCTGTTTGCTGGGTAGCCAACCCCTTGAGCTGGAAGGCAGGGATGGGGATGTGGCCTCCATAATACAAGAGGAAATGGTGGTTAGTGATCTTCTGCATCACCTAGACATACACAAATCTATGAGACCAGATGGGTTACAACCAAGACTGATAAAAGAGTTGGCTGATGAGCTTACTACACCACTCCTCATGATTTACCAGAAGTCCTGGCTAGCTGTGGAGGTCCCAATGGACTGGAGACTGGCTAACGTGATGCCCGTATACAAGAAGGGCAGGAAGGAGGATCCCGGGAACTACAGACCTGTCAGTCTGACCTCAGTGCCAGGAAAAGTCATGGACCAGATCATCTCAAGTGCCAAAACACAACATTCACAGCATAACCAGGCCATCAGGCCTAGTCAACATGGGTTCATGAAAGGCAGGTCCTACTTTACAAACCTCATCTCCTTTTCTGACAAGGTGACCTGCTTGGTGGATGAGGGGAAGGCTGTGGATGTCATTTATCTCGACTTCAGTAAGGTCTTTGGTACTGTGCCCATAGCACTCTCACCACAAACCTGGCTGCATTGGGCCTGGCTGGGGGCACACTCTGATGGGTCGCCACTGGCTGGATGGCTGGGCCCAGAGAGTGGTGGGGAGTGGAGTTACATCTGCCTGGGGCTGGTCACAAGCGACGTCCCCAGGGCTCAGGGCTGGAGCTGCTCCTCTTTAATAGTTTTATCAATGGTCTGGATGAGGAGATAGAGAGCACCCTCGGTAAGTTTGCAGATGACACCAAGTTAGGTGGGTGTGTTGATGTGTTTGAGGGTAGACACACCCTTCAGAGGGACCTAGACATGCTGGTTAGGTGGGCCATGATCAGCTGTGTGAGCTTCAAGAAGGCCAAATGCCAAGTCCTGCACATGGGCTGCAGCAACCCCATGCACAGCCCTAGACTTGGGGACGAGTGGCTGGAAAGCTGCTGGGCAGAAAGGGACCCAGGGGTGTTGACTGACAGCCAGCTGAACATGAGTCAGCAGTGTGCCCAGAGGGCCAAAAAGGCCAATGCCATCTTGGCCTGTATTAGGAATAGTAGTGTAGTCAAGCAGGACTAGAGAAGTGATTGTCCCATTGTACTCAGCACTGGTGAGGCCTCACCTTGAGTACTGGGTTCAGTTTTGAGCACCACAGTACAAGGACAGTGAGGTTCTAGGGAGGGTGCAAAGAAGGGCAACAAAGCTGGTGAAGGGTCTTGAGGATAAGCCTTATGAGGAGCAGCTGAGGGAACTGGGGTTGTTTAGGCTAAAGAAGAGGAGGCTGAGGGTACATCTTATCACTCTCTACAGTTACCTGAAAGGAGGCTGTAGGGAGGCTGGAGTTGGCCTCTTTTTACATGCTACAACTGATAGGACAAGAGGCAACGGTATTAAGTTACACCAGGGAAGGTTTAAGGTTAGACATTAGGGAAAACTTCTACACCTAAAGGGTTATGAAAGACTAGAACAGGATTCCCAGGGAAGTGGTTAAATCACCATCCCTGGATGTACTTAAAAGCCATCTATCTAGGGTGCTCAGGGATATGGTGTAGAAGTGGCCTGGTAGAGTTAGACAATGGTTGGACTCAATGATCTTGAAGCTGCTTTCCAACCATAATGGTTCTGTGATTCTGTGTGATTCTGTGGTTTTTCAAACAACAAAGAGGAAGCTAGGCAAAAATGGCAGGAAGTCTGAAGGGGTGAACAATGAGCTCCTGGGCAAACTCAAACACTAAAAGGAAGCCTACAGAGAATGGACAAGGACAGACAGCCTAGGAGCCAGACAAATTTAGTGGCCTTATACAAATGGTTTGATGGATGGATGGACACAGATTTGATGAATGGACCACTCAGTGGAAAAGGAGTGACTGGATGGTCACCAAGAGTTGCAGTCAGTGGTTAGACGTCCAAGTGGAGATCAGTAAGGAGTGGCACTCCTTAGGGTTCAGTATTGGGGCTGGTGCTATTTGACATTATTCCAAATCTTTATTTGGAATATGGACAGTGGGATTGCGTACATCCTCAGCAAGTTTGCAGACAACAATGAGTGGTGCATTTAACATGATAGAGAGAAGGGATGCCATCCAGAGGGAGCTTGATGGGCTGGAGAGGTGGGCCCGTGTAAAACTCATGAAATTCAAAAAAGGTCAAGTACAAGGTCTTGCACCTGTATCAGAGCAATCTCAAACACAAATATAGGCTGGGCAATTAGTAGATTGAGAGTAGCAGTATGGAGAAAGACTTGGGGGTATTGGTGCATAAAAAACCATGAGCTGGCAATGTGCACTCACAGTCCAGAAATCTGGTCACAGCCTGGGGTGCATCAAAAGAAGCATAGCCAGTATATCAAGGGAGGTGATTCTGCCACTCTGCTCTGGTGAGACCCTACCTGAAGTACTGCATCAACCTCTGGAGTCCTCAGCACAGGAAAGACACAGACCTGTTGGAGATGGTCCGGAGAAGGGTTCAAAAATTAGGGGGCTGGAGCACCTCCTTTGTGAGGACAGGCTGAGAGAGTTTGGGTTGTTGAGCTTGGAGAAGAGAAGGCTCTGGGGAGATTTAGATTAGATATAAGGAAGAAATTCTTTACTGTGAGGATGGTGAGCCTCTGGAACAGATTGCCCATATAATTTGTGGATTTTCCCTCCCTGGAAGTATTCAAAGCCAGGTTGGGTGGGGCTTAGAGCAACCTGATCTAGTGGAAGGTGTCCCTGCTCATGGCAGTGGGGTTGGAACTAGATGACCTTTAAGGTCCTTTCCAATCCAAACTGTTCTATGATTCTGAAATTGATAGCTAAGCCAACATGATGAGAATAGTGTCATTAACACAGTACACCTTTAGCATAGGTCTGATATTTTGATTTCTCAGGTCCTGGAAGAACACTCTCAAATGTGTCAAGAGCTTTCCTTTAAAGTTTTGCTGTGCCTTTAGAACCCTTACAATTTTATTTTTTTTTTTTTCTGTCATCTTGAAAATAATTTAAAAGCTTTATTTAAAAATAAAGGAGTGTGTGATTCTCTGAGATCTTGTCTGATGTGACAGGACAAAACAACATATATTTAGGGTAAGAGGAAGATTATTATGAAGCAATGCAAAATTAATCAGCAGCTTTGTTGTCCATGATGGATGAAATGCTAAATGTGAATCAATAATTTAAATAATGAAACCTAAATTATGTGTTTAAAAATAGTTGTTTTAGTAGTTTGATGTGAGTAATGCAAGTAAGGGCTTGCTGAAATATATACCCCTGTCTTGATTATAGTCCTTTAAATTAACAGTATTGCATCTAGTGTCAAAAGGAAAATGATCATTGAACAGGCTCTGCCAGAGACAAAGTAAAGCACTAAATCAAATACAGTGAGACTGTGTTTTTTGTCAAAAAAAAAAAAGAAATGTGGATAAAATGTGATGAAATGTGAAATCTGGAAATGTGATACAAAATTCAGTTGAAGAAAAGATGCTCTCCTTCCAAAAAAAAAGATAGTTTTAGATTTCTTAAAAAAAAAAAAAAACACAAAGTATACCCCTTTTTACTTTTCAACGAATTTCACCAGGAACATTTTTACTCGTTTACTTGAGCACTTATACAAGTATACTGTTCCCAGGGAAAGACATCAAACTTATTCAGAAAAAAAAGATCATAAATTAATAGTCTAATAAAGCAAAAGATTGCAAGCTTTCTTAATATCGATTTTAATCCAATACTTTTCTCCCTCAGACACTTTCTGTTTTGCTCATCTTCTGAAAATTTAAGATGATGTTCTTAAGACTGAAGATTTTATAACATGATTTGATATATTATAATATTAATATCTATGTATTTTAGTATATTATATTTTGGAAGAACAAGTGACAGGAGTCTACGTAAAGATGAATGTCCAACATCAGACGCAAAATTGTTGCACTGCCCATACAGCTGCAGCTGTCCAGCAACAAGCAGAGTTAACTGATTTGGTGAAAGGAGGGATGGCTTTTAATAAAGCAGGTAGCCATCATCCATCAAAAAATCTGCAAGCTAAGGTGGAATCCAAAATGTAATGATTAACATTTAGTTAGATACTCTTTTTTAGTTCATAAATATGTAGTTGTAATTTTTAAAGACTACGCCACATATCTTGTTTCCCAGAACTAGAAGAGCCTGAAGACAGTAAACAAGCCTCCTGTTAAAATAGTCTACAAGCTCTGAAATGTCCAAAAGAGATTAACTGGCTATGATTGATGTTCTGAATGTCTCCACCCGGCAGCCAAGACTGTACATCAACTGCTGGAACCAGCAGCCTTTTCTGTAAAGAGTGGAGATGGGCAAAACCTCAGGCAGACGTGGGTTAGGGGAAGGCACAGCCTGCCAGAAAAATATTCTACCTCCTGTGCCCAGAAGATCATAGTGCCTTTTTCAATTAATTATGAGAAAACACAATCATCAATGTTCCTCTGCCTTGCTTGCTGTGTAATCCTACCATAATCCTGGTTTTTAGCAGTGCCACATGGGCAATGCAAAACAACAGCAGGCAGCTTTGTTTTTAAAATATTTTCTTCCATTTAACTGCAGTTTTCCCTCCTCAGGCATCACTGCCAAGTGGATGTTCCATCAGGTATTGATACATGCCATATTCATATACTTCCTCATACAGTGGGAACTTTTCTCTTGCAGAGTCTTACTAATTATGCATTTGTCTTCCTAGGAAATTTTCCCACGGGTAAAATGTATTCTCTCCAATAACGTCATCTTGTCTGCCTCCTTACTGACCTCTGCTACTGAGGGACAATATCCACTCCTAGAGCGGGCACTGTTTTGAAACAATAGAAATTCGGGCATTGGGGGTGGACCTCCATACGTAGACATAAAGACCCACTGTAAGCATATGAGTGGTGTTACAGTAAATTAATCCCTTCCATATAGTTTCTCTACTAAATGTTTATTTATAAACATAACAAAAAGGCTTATTTAAGGTATAAAACAGAAATATGTATTGAGGCTATTGTGGTGGTTTAGCCCCATGCATGAGCCAGGCATCACGTGTCCCCTTGCTCAGCCCACAGCCCCTACACGGGAGGGAGAAAAGGGAGAAAGATACAAACTCCCGGGGGCTGAGATAAGAAGAATTTACTACAGGAACGCAGAAGGAACAGAAAACAGCAGCAGTAACAATGGGTATGACAGCACATAACAAACTGTGCAAAGGACAGAGCTCACCGCA
>NW_008615365.1:0-8129 GCF_000691845.1 Merops nubicus
GGCTGCTGGGGGGAGCTGGGAAGTGTGGAAGGAGATTCCCGTTAGCTGAGCAGTGGTCAGGTGTGAAGCGAGTGTGCCCTGAGCAAGAGAAGGTTTCTTGGTGGCAGGGAGTGTGAGCTGTGGGGTTGCTCTGACGTGACCCCCCTGCAGTTAATCCATGCTGCCTCCTGTGATTCCATCCAGCCAGTTATTCCCTGTGAACCGATCACTCAGTGCTCTGTGGGTAGTCAGGTGCCAGGATGGAGATCCACTGTACGTTGGGCGAGGGCAGGACACCCTCCTCATGGGTGGCAACAGCCAGTCATTTGGGGTGCAGCTTGGGCATGGGTGGTATTTAGGATTAGTTGCTATCTCTTTTTTTGATTGTTTACCTGATTTTCTCCTCTGCTGTTACACTGTGTGGAGCCTTCATGCAAGGCTGGTCTCTTCAGTAGTTCCTGTTCCCGTAGCTCAGTGGTGTGGAGGACTAGGATTGCTCGGGTTACTCGCTGCCTGGAAGGATTCTGGCAGTAACCCACTGGATATTCTGGTCCATGCAGCAGTGGCTTGCTGAGTTAAAAAACATCTTGTAAAGTACCTGCGGTGAGAGAGTATCGGCGTGGTTGTGCGAGGGCTGTGCCTGGCACTGTGAGGGCTGTGCCAGCAGAACCCTGGGCAGGGAGGACACGGCTGACCCGCGGCTGGCAGTGTGTGGGCAGCTGCTCGGGCTGGGAGCTGTGCTGGGTGCTGCTGCTGTTCCCGTTGCGTGTGTGAGCTGGTGGAGCTGGGTGGCATCTGTATGCTCCTGAGGCTGGTGCTGCCTTGGAACATCAGGTGTTGGCAATGAGTGAGAGCAGATGAGTTTTACTTGGCTGTTAGTTTATAGTGAAAGTTCTAGTGGATTGTTAAGGTTCACTGAGAGAGAATGAAAATGACCTGGAGGTCTTGCCAGACGTTTGGTCAGGTAGGCTCATCTTTGCAGGGTGATGGAATAAACGAGTGAGGAAGAAAGAACTCTGTGAAATTATTGCTATGGACTCGGTGTATAGATGGGGAGGAGAAGAGTAAGGGAGGGGGAAACAGAAAATGGGACTGGCCTGTCAGGGGGGTTCAAGCAGGGCCCAGGTCCCTGTGAGGGATTGTGGTCAGCCTGTAAACCAACTGGGTGTGTTTTTCTTGAGCTGCAGGAAGGCTTTCTGTCCTGAGCTGCTGGTAGTGCTCTGGGTGAGCCAGCTTCCCTTGGGTAGGAGGAGCAGAAGGAGGTTTACTCTGCTACAGCTTGGATTTTGGTTATTCTGCAGATGTACAAAATGCAGCACCGGCCCATGCGTTGGGCTGATGTGCTGGGGTTGGCCACAGACAAGGCAAGAGTGAGCAGAAACTTGTAAGACATGTAATTTTCTCTGAATTTAGGAAAAGTCCTTTTGTGTCTCCATCTAGATTAACTGCTGCTTGGCTAACTCTAATTTTGCTTCTCTTTGTGACATAAACAGCCATCCTAACTTTGATAGGGTTTTCAAATAAATATTTCTGTCAGTTCTGATTTGATATCTCAAAAGCTCAAGTGCAACTTATAGGAGAAATGACAGTATCAGTCCTTCCTTCTCACACCCATCAGAACCTTATCTCCCAGAAGAACTGGGCTGTAAGACTGGAGATGAGTCACAACTGAGGATGCTGGGGGACTGTATTTCAAAGTCACTTCTTCTTCTCAAACTTGGTTGCCTTGTGTCCCTCTCTGTGGAAGGGCTAGGAGACAGAGCAAAATAGATGTTTGTTATGTGTGTGTTGGAGCTGCAGTTTGACGTGTCAGATGTGGCTTAGAATTGGAAATGAGACTAAAACCTCATCTCTGTGAATGTGGATTTGTAACAAGTGGCTGGTTTAGAGCAACATGGACACAAAAAGGCATGAAAAATGCTTAAACTAATGCTTTTATGAGATTATCCTGTAGTATTGGATTAAATATTGTCTCACCTCTGTAATTATTACAAGTGCCAAGAATGATATGAAAGTGACTGAATCAACAAGAAAATTGTTGGAGTGGAATTTTGTGAGTCTTGTTTATAGGTGGACGACGTTCAGCTATGGACCCGAGGCAGAGGTAAGGTGGGCCTGAATAAGCTGATGGAATGCTTTTCAGTTTAAAAAACAAGTAATTTCAGTTAAAAACAAAAAATCAAAACAGTTCAGAAGAGTTTAAAAAAATAACAATAACTGCAACCTTGAATAAAATTGATTGCAAGGGTAATTTTGTCACAGAAGTAGTCTTTAGGTGATTAATTCTTAAATGGCTTCCATGGGCTGGTGAGGGAGATGGTGTTCCCGTTTTTGCCCACAACGATAAAATGTCTGGTTTCTAGGGATTTATTATCAGCTGAGGCTTAATTTCATCAGGGTGTTCACACCAGTAGTTCTGAGAACTGTTCAGCATCCTTGGTGAGCAGCAGAGGTGCTGTCAGTCAGCAGTCCCGCTGACAGCCCCTGGTGCAGTTGGCTGTGGTGCTGTCCCTGGGTCACTGTGCTCACCCTTCACTGTGCACCAAGGGACTGAAAGCCAGACACACGTAACCTGGGGCCTGCTTCTTGGCTCAGAGGGGTGGGAGGAGGAACCAGGCAGAGCACTGGCAAACCAGCTGCAGGTAGGACATGTGGTTCACAGAAGAGCAGGATGGCTGAGGTTGGAAGGTGCTTCTGGAGGTCATCTGGTCCAACCCACCTGCTCAAGCAGGGCCACCCAGAGCCAGTTGCCCAGGACTGTCTAGACTGTTTCTGAATATATCTACTGATGGAGACACCATAACTTCCCTGAGTGACCTGTGCCAGTGCTTGGTTACAGGTTAATAAGATCTGCCCTGAGCTTTGCTTCTCCAGTCCCAGCTTTCTCAGCCTTTCCTCTTGTGGGAGGTGCTTCAGTCTCTCTATCTGAAGTCTATCTAGCCTTAAGGCCCTTTGCTGGTCTCTCTCCAGTAGGTCCATGTTGATCTTCTCCTAAGGAGCCCTGAGGTGGACACAGTATCCAGCTGTGGCCTCACCCATTCTGGCACCGTTGCTGGCAGCCCTCAGTTTTGGGGAAGGTTGACTTCTGTTGCTTCTTGGCTGGACCCATTCTCAGTGTTGCTGAGCTGCTACGTTCTGACTCCCTGGGGGTTTGTTCCACTATAGGTTTCCATAGGGTTTTTTTTGAGATTTTTGTTTCTCCTGGAGTCCTTGAATTGTTACCAGCCTGTGTTCCAAGGATCTTGTGTGGCTGCAGATTTATCATTGTTGCCCATCACGGCTCTAGTCTGAGTATGGTGACACAGCTTTCTTCCAAGCTGGCAGTTTCCTTACAAGTTCCATCCAAGGTTACACGGCCCTGCTGTGTCCAGGCCAGGCCTGGGGTGGCAGAGAGCTGGCCCTGGCAGGAGGGTTCACACGCTGCTGAGGTGTGGAAGCAGCATGGGCTCTGCTGGGCCGATTCCTCAGCAGGGGCTTGGTGGTTCCAAGGTTGTTTGAACTGTGTCCAGAAGAACTGGATGCCTGCAGGGGGGAGAAGCCTTGTAACTGAAGCCTTCTGTGCACTGGACTTCTACCCACCAGCAGGCTTTGTACGTTCTTCTGACCCTCCTGTGATTTATAATCATCTCTGGGCTTGGTCCTAGACAGTGACAAGTGCTGCGGATGTGGATTGACTGTGGCAAAGAAAACGTTTTTCAGTGGTGTTTTTTTTTGTGCCAGGAGAGGTTTAGGTTGGACCTGAGGAAAAATTTTTTCCCTGCAAGGTCTGTCCAGGGCAGTGGTGGAGTCCCCATCCCTGGAGGGGTTTCCAAGCTATGGAGATGTGGTGTGAGGGACATGGGGCAGTAGGGACCTGGCAGTGCTGGGTCAGCGATTGGACTCAACCATAGAGGTGTCCTCTAACCAAAACAATTCTGTGATTCTGGAAAAAAGAGGGGGGACAAACCAACCAAACAAAAAACCCCAACAAACCACCACTGGAAAAAAAAAAACAAAAAAGCAAAAAAACAAACCCACAAAGCTCAGCACAAAATGTGTTGAAAGGAAGGGAGGATGGTGACGCTCGGGCTCTTGGCAGGAGTTGCTGAGAGTGAGAACCAGGACACTGGCCTCCTGTGTTGTGATCCTTAGGAAAAGGTGGCACAGCAGGAAAAACTGGAGAGAAGGACAAGTAACATGAGGTTTTATGAAGAGAGGATGCTTCTGGTGTTTCCCAAGGGGTAGAAGGATCAAAACCTGCAAGTGGGTTTTGATGGAAAAAAGCTGGTAAAGTTCTGACTCTTGTAAAAAGCAAAGCCTGGTTGTTCAGGTTTGTTTTACACACTGGAGGGGTGTGTGGGTTTTTTATTTGGAGAGCTGGTGTGTGAGTTTTTTATTTGGAGGGGTGGGGTGTGGTTTTTTATTTGGTGTGTGGTTTGTTGGTTTATTTTGGTTGTGGTTTTATTTTTGTGAAGTATTTGGTTAGAGAGCAGCATAATTGCAGCAGTCTTACAGGACAATTTCTGCTAGTTTTGGACACAATAGAATGGATGGCAAGACCGTGTGCTTGTCAAAGCCTGCACTGTTCTCAGAACAGGGTGCAGAGGAAGGGCCTTTCTTCCACCCCACTGTGGTCTGTGCCTCCTGCTGTGGCAAACCAGCAACTTGCAATGGTTCTTACATTCAGCTGAAATTTCCTACAGCAGTGCTCTTTCCAGGTGTTCATTTGCTGCCAAAGTAGATGATTTGTCTTGTTTGGTTGGTGTTTTTTCTTTTTTTTAAAAAAAAGTCAATATGAGAGACCAGTTATTTAGAAGCTCAATAAGATTTGAGGAAGCGTTCTTGAAACTTTTGGGAGTTAACTGCTCAAAGAGGTGTGTTTGGTGGCTAGCAGTGATTCTTAGGAGGGTTGACTGGGGGAGTTTATAAAGTAGCTATTCTAGTCTGCAGTGGAAGTGGCTTTTGTCTGAGCCAGTTTAACCCAGGCTGAAGTGGTTCCACGTGGCAGCAGAACACACGGGTGTCCCTGGAGAGAACCGGCCGCAAGAACCGCCGGCACTTTGGTGCAGAGGCCAGAGGTGAGAGCTCTGCCTGTGGGGAGCTCAGAACCTCCCTGTGTCCATGAAGTGCTTGTGGTGGAGCTGGGTGAGGTGAGGAGAGAAGCACCTGCCTGCCCTGCTCGGCCAGCCGGGAGGGAGAGCAGGGGCCGTGCCTGCGCCCTCCTCCGGGGCCAGCGTCCCTGGGACTGGCCAGGGGCTGGCAGCAGCTCTGCGCTGCAGCTTCCCCTCCAGTTTGCAGCTGAAAGTGCTCAGCAAAGTGAGTGGAGATGATGAATAACTTGGTGTGACAGAGAGACTGGGGTTGTTTTTCCTCATAAACATTTTCAGCAGCTCTCCCCCCATCCAGTTCAGCTTTGTGGGAAGCTCCAAGCAGTGTTGCTGTTGCAGGAGTATCACCAGCCGTCGGGGTGGGCGGCTCCCGGTGTTCCTGCGGGGAGGGGCCGAGGTGCTGGGGGGACAGCAGGGTTCAGGTGGGAGGGGTGGCTGGGCAGGGTGACGGGGTGCCCACGGTCTCTCTTACAGGAGGAGCAGGTCTGAACTCCTGGCAGTATGAAAGCTTGGAGCAGGAAGAAAAGGAAGGGCAGGTTTGAAAGCAAAGCTGCCCGTGAAGCCTGGGTCCAAGCAGCCCGTGAACGTTGGTGGATATTGGGTGGTGGTGCTCTGCTGCACCTTGGCGAGCGAGGCACGGCCACGGCCGCTGGGCTTTCTGGGGCCCTGTGCCAGGATGGGGAGCACCAGAGCTCCAGCTCCCCTGCTGTGGGGTGTGGGCAGCCGTGCCAGGGTGCTGTGGCAGCGAGGCACCAGAGGAGGGGTGTCTGGGCTGCCCGTCCCGCACACGGGTCTGTACCGTGCCCCTCGGAAGCATTTCTGCAATGCTGCATGTGCACGGGAGAAAATCAGAGTTTCTGGGATTGAGCTTTCTGATCTAACTTTGATGGGAACAAACTAAGTGGCAGGGGCTTGTGATATTTCAGTAGTGCAGGTATGTTTGTGGCCCATGTAAAAGGACTTGTGGACAAATCACTATTTATGAAGAGGTTTAGAGCTCTTTCTCTTCCATGAGCTATTTACTACTTCAACTGAGCTAACATCTATTAAACATTCATTCTGAGTAAAAGACCCTCAAGAGTCAGTTTAGGTGAACTGCACTCTCTCTTTCTAGACTCAGAATTGCTTTGCATAGTGCACATAGGAAAATCCATTCAATTAATTTTTCTGTTCCTCTCAGTCTTTATTATATATTGAGATAATTTTTTTTATGAGGGAGTAGGAAAGGAGGGAAGAAAGCTCCTTTGTCAGCTGCATAAAGGGACAGTCAGAGCTTTTGTGTGTAAGGGTTTCTTTAATCATGTCTTCAATTTTCTTCTCTTTCCAGTTGAAGGTGTTATCACTACTGCAAACTTTTGCACTCCCATTGTCACAAACAATAGCCTAAAAACCTGTAGAGTTTGGGGTTTTCCAGCCTGGTGGCCAGAGGAGCGTGTGGAGGAGTGTTGGCAGCAGTGGCCCCTGTCCCGTGGCAGTGCACAGGGAGCCTGGCCTGGGCTTCAGCTGCTGCGGGGGTCTGTAACACCCGCCTGCAGCACTGGCTGCTGGTTGGAGTTAACATCACCTTGGTTACTGTCTGAGGAGACAAGCGGCTGCTTGGGGTTGGAGGTAAGAAGGGAGGTGCTGCTGAGCTGAGCAGCTTGCTGAGCTGAGAGCTGCTGGGGATGGGAGGAGGGCAGTGCAGGTGAGACCTGCCTGGAGCCGTGGGCCCTGCCGTGGAACTGGAAGGAGTTGAGTGCGTGTGCTGGGCTGGGTGGTGTTGGGCAGTGCAGCATCCCAGCCCCACCACAACACTGGCGTCAGTCTCTCGTAGTGGTTCAGCTTTTACTTTGCCTGGCTGTTACCGGGTGTTTAAAACGCTGATGTTTAAGATAAAGCTGTTAAGGAGTAGGTCCTGAAGTGGCACAAAGAAGCTGGGTGCACATCAAGCCTGGGGAGATGGCACTAATGGATGGGACCACAGCCCGCTGAAGTGAGGGAATGTTCTTTCTTTAGTGCCTCATGTATTTTTTTGTGAGACTGCAAAGTTTGTAACAGGTTGGGAATTCATGAATGTCCTGGCATTTTGTTACCAGGATGTTTGAAGGAGATAAATACATGTATGGTGTTTTCCTCCCTATCATCTCGATACTTTATTTTGTGAGTGTTTTTGTAACAAGTTGGGAATTCGTGAATGTCCTGGCATTTTGTTACCAGAAGGAGATAAATACATGTATGGTGTTTTCCTCCCTATCATCTCGATACTTTATTTTGTGAGTGTTTCTGCAGCTCTGTTCCCCACTCTGTGTGTGTTGCTGATGACAGTGAGGTGACACGAGCCTACCTTGGAGTCAGAATGGGGAGGGGGTGGCTGTGGGGAAGAGACCAGTGGCAAAGAAAGAATCTCTGTATGTTGCATTCGGAGGTTCCCAGAGCATGGTGATAACGAACGCGTGTAGGTCTGCTCTCCTGGAGGGTGTGCTGGGGTGGGAGGAAGGGCTCTCGCTGCTTCTCCCTGCCTCACACGTGGCAGTAGTGTCCCATTTTAGACTTTCCCTGACCTGAATCTGTCATCTGTACTCAGATACCTGGAGTCCAAGGCATGTTTTTCCCATCCTCTCCTGTACATCATTTGGTGCTCCTTTATGTTAATGGCTGTAAGTGAAATACAAACAGTGTGTAGACTCTAGTAACTGAGTAAATGCTATGGCTGGTGGATGTTCTAGGAAGGAAAATGAGTGTCAGGAAGGGCTGGTTTCTCTTTGCAAGATGATGGTTTGCCAGTCTCTGTGAGTACCGTAGCCCTGTCAGATGCTGCTCATGAACTGGAGGAGGAGACGGGGGAGCTGTTAAAAGGGCCGGTTCTGACAGAGGGAGTACATGCACGAAGAGTTTTGAACGCCGGGGTGGAGCCCTGCTTGGGGCAGGGTGGTTGTGGGGAGGCTCCTCAGTGCTGTGTGCTGGTGCCAGGCGCAGCCCCAAACTGCACGTCCTGCCGTTTCCCCCGTGGGCAGAGGGGCGGGCGCGGGGCCAACAGGTGCCCGTGGTGGCCCTGTGGGGTGGGCAGGTGCCCGTTGCAGGTCC
>NW_008615366.1:0-3252 GCF_000691845.1 Merops nubicus
ATCCCCCCCGCAATCCCAGCCACCTCCACCCCCCAAACCAGTACACTACTTCAACTTCAGCAAGGCTTTTACACTGTGTCCCATAGCATCCTCATAGGTAAGCTCTGGAAGTGTGTGTTAGATGAGTGAACTGTGAGATGGATTGAGAACTTGCTGAACAATAGAGTTCAGAGGGCTGTGATCAGTGGCGCAGAGTCCAGTTGGAGGCCTGTAGCTAGTGGAGTTCCCCAAGGGTCAGTGCTGCGTCCATCTTGTTCAACACATTCCTCAATGACCTGATGAAGGGACAGAGTGCACCCTCAGCAAGTTTGCTGATGATACAAAACTGGGAGGAGTGTGCGGCTAGTCATTGAGGCCTGGACAGGATGGAGAGTTGGGCAGGGAGGAACCTAATGGAATTCAACAAGGATAAGTATAGAGTCCTGCACCTTGGGAGGAATAACTCCATGTACCTGTACAGGTTAGGGGTTGCCTTGCTGGAAAGCAGCTTCACAGAGTCCTGGTGGATAGCAAGTTAGCCATGAGCCAGCAATGTGCCCTTGTGGCCAAGAAGGCAAATGGTATCCTGGAGTGCATTAAGAAGAGTGTGACCAGCAGGTCGAGGGATGTTCTGCTCCCTCTCGTCCCTGGTGAGGCCACATCTGGAGTATTGTGTCCAGTTCTGGGCTCCCCAGTTCAAGGGCAACAGGGAACTACCGGACAGATTCCTACAGAGGGCTATGAGAATGATTAGGGGACAGGAACATCTCTCTTACAAGGAAAGGCTGAAACACCTGGGCCTGTTTAGCTTGGAGAAGACTGAGAGGGGAGATCTTACCAGTTTCTAAAAATATCTGAAGGGTGGGTATCAAGAAGATGGGGCCAGACTCTTTTTAGCGGTGCCTAGTGACAGGATGAGGGGCAATGGGCACAAACTGGAACAGAGGAAGTTCCACCTAAACATCAGGAAAAAAATCTTTACTATGAGGGTGGCAGAGCACTGGAACAGGCTGCCCAGAGAGGCCGTGGATTCTCTTTCTCTGGAGATTTTCAAAACTTGCCTGAACACCATCACGGGAAACCTGCCCTAGGTGAACCTGCTTTGGCAGTGGGATTGGACTAGGTGATCCCCAGAGGTCCCTTCCAACCCCTATCATTCTCTGATACTGCAGATATCCATCTTTAGCATTATCAATGAATGATCATTAGGATTTAAAACCATCTGATATTTTCTCAAAGACCTCCAAGTACATTCATCATCTGAGACAACAAATGGGGTAAGTTTCTACAGGATACTGCGTCAGGCACACTGTAGCTTGAATGTCGATAGGACCTGGAAGCCAGCTACCACATCCTGAAAAATAAAGTGGTGAATAAAAAGGCAATCAGCATGCAGCACAAGATCAGCCAGGCAGAGAAGTATCACTCCAGCAAAAGGCAGTAAACTGCTGGATTGCACATCAGCTTCACTATCAATAGATGGTCAAGAAATACTTGAAACAAACATTTTGAAACAAATGTCTACCTGACAGAAGTCTAGTCAGAATTTTTAAGAGTAGGTAAAACTAGTAACAAAGGATAATTGCCAGTCAGAGAAATTTTGGGTTTTTTTTTTTGTTTTTGTTTTTTTTTTCCTCCCCCATAGTTGATTAGTGTAATGGTTTGAAACCTGCTGCCCCTGGTGGGTGGAGGTCTGAAACCCTAAACCAGGGACAAGCCTGAATGAAAGGGGCGTACACCTGTCCTATTTCCACTCCCCTTTTCCTGTCTTCGGGACTTCCTGCCAAGGTCTATAAAAAGGGGAGAAAGGCACGCCTTGCTCTCTTCCTCTTCTCTTTTCCTCTTGCTCCTTTGACCTTGCACCTGGGCACACGCTGCTCTGCTGCTCCCTGTGCTACACGTGGCCGTGGCCATCTCGGAGACCTGGGCCTGATCCACAGACTCTTCCCTGCCTCCATCCACGTCCAAGGATTGTGCAGCCAGCTTCAATCCACCTCAATCCAGCCAGATCCAGCACCGGGGAGCCTCAGCACAGCATTTGGGTTTTGTATATTTGGAAGTTTAATCTTCCTTGCCTTGTTGTTCCTACAACCCCCCTTCCCTGTTAAACCCCTACCCTTCTTCCTTTCTGTACCCTGTTAAACCCCTTCCCTTCTTCCTTTCTGATCCCTGTTAACTAATACATTTCATTTTGTTAATCTTCAATTTGGTGCAAGGTTTTCATTACCCCTGCCTTCCTTATTTATCTCTTTATCTGGGAAACTGAGGGATAAGGGAGGTGGGACACAGTTCTGCCTTCTAACCGGGACAATTAGTGAGTTGCGGGAGATTTGGGGTGTATCGTTTTGTTTTGAATAAAAAATAGCACAATAAAAACAAGTACTTCACTCAAGTGACTGAGAGATAGCTAGCTAAGTGCCAAGGCAGAGTGGCCTTGCTATATGAGAACACATCAACTGAACAAAAACATTGAACTCACAATCAAATGGAAAACACCAGCCTTCCCACCTAATTGAGAATTTTAAGGTAGGCATTAGAAGGAAACAGGAAAAAAAACAAAAAAAAAAAAAAAAAAGGCATCCAAGCCCTCATATTTGTTATTCTGTCAGGCTGGCCCCATGAAGGGAATAATTCTTCTCCGTGCCCATAAAGACAAGAACCACAGAGATCAACCGAGCCAGCTTGAAAGCATTTCTTAAAAGGCAAAGCAGATCATTGAGAACAAGAGTGTTGTCAAAAGTCAGAGCCATCATCAGAGAAAAGGCTATTTCTGAAAAGCCAGAATTGCCAAATTCAGCCAAGGACACTGGGGTAAGAGGTCATGATACTTGCAGAAGTCAAGCTAAGTGGCAAAGGGATAATGAAAGCTCATAGCAGTAGCAGAAGGTCACAGAACAAAGTTGAAATGGGATTTTGCTGTAAAACTACACGGAAATGATATTCGAAATTGAGATTTTAGAGTATTGCTGGCCCCAGAGAAATCTTTACAGAAAGTAAAAGAAAAAAAAAAAGGGGTGGGGGGGGACAAGACAAACCCCACACCAGCATCATTTTAGCAGAACAGTATCACATACTGGCTGTTGTCTTGCAGTGAGTTTGTAGAAATATGTACATACCATGTTATCATTGTATCACCATAAGGAAAACCCAATCTTCTATTAAAATCCCAAAGAAAATTGGAAGGAAAAAAAATGCACTTTTGGATTGAGAAACTCTCCCTCAATAACATTCATGCCAAGTTATTTCAATATGTGATATCAAGAGAAACATATA
>NW_008615367.1:0-13711 GCF_000691845.1 Merops nubicus
CAAACAAACAAACAAACAACTTTTAATCTGAGGGAATTATAAAAGGTAGAAGCTAAATCTTAATGTCTGGCTTTCTGAATGGTGATTCAGGGTTGATTCACTTCATTTAGTCTATTGAACTGGGCTGTTTGTCATACCATAAAAGTGTGACAAAAGTAAAAAATAAAGAAATGGATGTTCCTTTGTTATGATCATTTGATTATCAGAAAAAGAGATCTGAATTAAAAACAAAATAATACACAAACAATGATTATTTCAGTTTTCTGAATATGTTTCTACAAAGGATTCTTTAAAGATATTACATCTTGGAGAATCAGCTGACTCTTAAGGGAACCAAGTATTCTATTATCAAAATTACTAGCAGACAAGTAATACTGTATCACAGGTAATTAAAATAATTTCTAGATGTGCAAAATTCATTAAAAGGTTGGTGAATCCTATTTGGTATATCGTGGAGAACCTAAGCAATTTATAAGTCAGCAAATGTGACTAATCTTAAATAAATCCTATGAAACCGAGGAAAGCCTTTAAGTCAGTTAATCAAAAGAAGGCAGTCAAGCAATTGTCTTGGGACAGTCAAATCAATGAATATCAAGAACCTTAAATCTGTATTAAATCCTATTATTTATCTTTGTTTACCAAATTTTAGCCTCAGTGTCCTCTCCAGGTATGTGAACTCTAAAATATTTGGCCTTCAAGAGTAGAAACCCTCAGCCACTTACATGACAATAACATTTCAAGATCATTGTTAAATTGTTCAAATAGAATTTGAATTAAGTTTTGTGGCAAAGCTTCCCAGTTGCACATTACCTCTCCTTAGGTCATCTCAGTGATGCCATCATATGGTAGGATTAATGGTGAGTTATTGTATATTCCTCTTTTATGTCAGCTTGTACTGTCTTTTGTTCTCAGTCCTTCCTCTTAGGCCTCTGGTTGCTTCAAACTCCCAGCAGTGAACTGAAGAGCTATTGGGCATATTATAAAGCTGAGTAAAGAAGGAGAGTTGCTTCTTTATATCAGAGGATTTTACAACCTTCTCTTTTACTTTAGGCAAGGAAAAATGTGCATTTCTTTTAGGCTTGGCTGGAGTCAAAATTATCTCTTGTCATCCACTCCTTAACACCTCCATTGCCTTAGAAATGTAGCTCAGGACTATACAGTTAATTTAATACTTATATATAGTACACTTCTAACTGGCTTTTGTATGTATGTGTGTGTATCTGGTAAGAAAGACTCAGAGTTCCTTTCAAGGCAAGGTTTTAGCTTTTTGAGTTTATTTGGGTCATTTAGTTTCATAAGGCTTAATATTAGCAGAAATTCTGCTTCAAGTAAATTGCAATGAACCACCATTTTATGAAAGAGTAAAGGAACAGTCTTCCATTTCTCAGAAGAGTCTTTTTAAGAGATAGTCTTTAAAAGGGACATCCAAACTGAATGACCAGACAAAAAACATTGCTTTTTTCCCTAGTAACCTGCATGTACAGGCTTGTCCTGGTTTAAGCTAAAAGAGAAACAATTTTCTGTTCAGTGGTTTTACTTTTCAAGTCAGTCTCTTTTAAGTGACAGCACTTTCTAAAGTTCATATAGTTCATAAAGTGACATATTTATGTGGATAATGTCTACTTCCTCAGGAGCTGCGCTGCATCATCAGTGGTGGCATGAGCGTCATTGAGAGGATTCAATATTAGTTTTGTATATATTTGCACATATTTCATTATTTTCTTATTAATATTGTTCTATTTTTATTCTTACTGTTTCATTAAAGCTGTTTTCATCTTTTTCCAGCTTACAAGTACCTCTTCTTTTTTTCTTTTTCCCTCTTCCTTCTGGGAAGGGAGAGAGTTTAATAGAGAGTATTAGTGGCCAGAGCATCCTCAGCTCATGACAAAGATGTAGGTTGATTTTTGGGTGGTTTGGGGGGAATGTTTGCTTGTTTGTTTTTTTAAATTTCTAAGAAAAGCTATACGTATAGCATAAGTGGCAAGCACGAACAGCAGTTCAATTAGTCTGCTAAGTTGATCAGAACACGTAAGAATTTGGTTAAAAATCACTGAAAATAAAGCAATAAACAATACTGAGAAGGAATGCTAAATTTTGTTCAGTAGTGTAACTTTGCAACACACTTCTGTTATGCCTCAACACGTATAACAAGCTCTCATCAGCCTAATCTTTAGCATAGATATACCTAAATTAGTATATCCATTGTTATGCAACAAATACATAGTCTTAACTGAAGTCTTCCTTTGATATTGTATATGCTATGCAACAGTACAAAGTCTTTTAGTTCGAAAGCTTCCTGTTGTTAATAACCAATTAAACCACACAATTTTTGTCCATGAGGCCAGACATGGCTTCTGTAAGCTTCATAAGTAAAGATGATATAACTAAATTTTATGTGTTCCTACATCTTTTTTCCTCCTGAAGCAACACATTGAAAAACCTTTCATTTCTTTATTTTAAAGAAAGAAATAAACCTTTGAAGGCTATTAGAGAAAGACAACAACTATGCAAGTTTAGGTGCTTAAGTTAGTTGGACATAATCTCCCCTCAGAAAGAACTCTGTGAAGGTATCAGCTTTTTCCTGTTGACTTACTGGAAGGTTCATTTCACTTGTCTTCAGCTGTGTGAATGTTGTGTCTCATCTGAACTGGTCAGTGAAGTTGTCTCCTTTTCCAGGTAAGTAGTTGCAGAAGATTGTGCTTTGATTGGCTTCATTTTATATGCCACACATCTTCAATGAAAAATGTCGTAAAGGGATGAGAGCATCAGCGTTCCTGTACTCACACAGGGGGGCCTGTGAGGCTAGTTTAGATTACATTCCTTTCTGCTTGGTAGTAAAATGTGTAAAATTAATTACATTTTTAGTTTATGATGACTGTTTCTGTTGCTGCTAGAGTTTAGGCTTATGTCATGTACAGACTAAAATCTATCATTTACGGATAGATATCTCAGAAGAATTTTACTGTTTCGTGGTTATCAGGAAATCAAAACAAAAAGCACCTGTAAGATTAAGAGAAAACATGAGTAGTACAGAAGTAATCACCTTCTCCTCCAGAGCCTTTTCAAGTCATAAATATATGTTTTTTTCAAGTTCAAAAGCTTAGAGCACTTTCAGAAGAAAACACATTCAGTATGAAATCATCAGGAAGTTTTGATTTGATTTCAACCAGAAGTTTTTTTGGAGTGTGGAATGAGAGCTGTTTGTGATATATTCTGTTAGCATACCCCTACATTTCTCTTTGCTCTTTACATTTTTGAAAGTCAGGATTCTTTCTAAAACATATTTTATAAAATCTGGTTTTGTGAGATTATGATAATATCTATACCAGCTGGATGTCTAGTACAAGGAGTCTTGTTCTTTAAGGAGACATTCATGTTAGTTGCTTGATTCTTGACCAAAAGGCTCCTAGCTTTACAAATTGCATTGCAAGCACAATATGTAATAGCTCACTTCATTTCTAGTATAAACTCTAGTTTATTAAAAAGATGTTAATGATTTTCTTATTGAAGGTGTTTTCTTCCTTCCATAAACAGTATAAAATATTCAATGTTTGTAAATATATTGCCAAGTATAGCTGAAGACATTGAAAGATTATTAAAATAATAAAAGTTTATTTTTAGACCTCCTATAGTACTGGCGGTTCTATAGCCTGTGCCACTATCTACTTTAACATGTACAGCTGATTCCAAGATGAAAAAAAAAAAGGACCAGTGTGGACTATTTTTAATTAGCTTGAACATTTGTATAGACTGAATATTTTAGTGAAATACACACCCAGATACATTTAAAATTATTTTAAACATGGGAGATTTAAAACAATTGCAAAACTATTTCAAAATTTCCCAGCAAACTGCTAACCACACAGAGTAAGTTCTGCTAAGATTATATTATGGTGATACCCATAGGTATTCAAGGATCAGTAGTGATTGCACTCTCTCTCTAGCATTCTGCTGTAGGGCTGCATATCTCAACACCATTTAGTACCAGTTTCAAATTCATGAGGCACAGATGGGAAAACAAAAACACAAAGGGAGAAATGGCTTGCCAAATGGAAATCAAAGGCAAACCCAGAAATTTCTTTGACTACCCCCACGTCTTGATGACATAGATAAATTAAGCTGTTGGCATTGGGCCACAAAAGAAGTCTGTAGTGGATATAGATACTACAGTGCAAGTCTGTAGGAGTACCGAAGTAGTGCTCCAACAACACAGCTACCCGTTTCCCCAGTGGTGAGTAAGGAATTGGAGGAGTACTTCAGCATGGTGCAACAATTAAATAGTGTCTTCCAGAGTGTAAGAGCTAGACGTTTTACTTATTTAAATGTCTATCAAAAGGCAAGAAAAAGTTACATTTTAGGTGTAATGACTGTTCAAAATTTTCATGTATTCCTCCTCTTGGATGGGATTAAAGTATACTAAAAATAATAGAGTAACTTGGGCATCTAAAGGTGATGATTTTGCATCTTAGGAAAAAAAAGAAAACATGGTAGCTAGGAGGGAGAAAGTACTAAAACTTTATGTTTGTATATTTGTTTGTTTAAAAAAGAATGTCATTTAAAAAAAAATCAAATGTATTTTTTGATGTTTTTAGTGTCTGCTCAAAGAAAGAGCCACCACTGCATATGGTAACTTAAAACAGATATGCCACCAATAATGATATTCCTAGAAATACCTTTTCCTCTTGTGTATATGTACCTGATTTTATCTGAAGCATCCAAAAATGTGTTTGTGTACAGCAACACTATAATAGGATTTTGTGAATTGTTCTTATCTAAGCATTATATATGCATCCAGAGGGAAAACTTTACTTTAACCAGGTACATTATCAGAAAATAACAATCTGGGGCATAAACATCCCAAGTGTGCACCTTTTTTATGATGTCAAACAGAGCAAACAATACACATATTTTCCCATTATTTTATGTTTGATTTTTTTTGGTTATTATTATTATGTTAAGCTGCCTGTGTTGGAATTGTAAATGGCTATGACTGTTACATTATGACATCAGCTTATCCAAACAAGTCTCTCCTGATCATGGTGCCCAGCACTGCAGGCCAAGCAATGGCGATGGGAGATGAAACAAAGGGTATTTTTCTGCCAATGGCCACAGATTTCATCTCTGACTATTCTACGTGAACGTCATAAGAAATTTAGCATAGAGTTCAAAAAGCCATTTGCAATGGCAAAGCATGAATGCAATCCACCAAAGTGTCCAAAATTAGGATCAGAGAGAATACCCAAGACTCTACTGGCTTCATTCTTCTAAACTTCTTCATTCTTTTCTTCTTCATTCTTTTAAACTTCACAGTCCTGTGAGAGCAACTCAGTGGAGAAAAAAAAAAAAAAAAAAAGAGAAACAAGAATCAACAATGTTAGTAGGCAAAGGTAACATTCTTCAAATTCTTTCTAGGTTCAGTAAACTTTCTTTTTTTTTGCTCTGATTTCAGCACTTCTCCACCTGTATATTCCCAGCTGCAGGAGACAAACTGTCAACAGGAGCTGAGCAAGATTTCATGAAAACAAACTTTGTAGGACTGCAGTTGCAAAGGATAGAAAAATGGATCTGACTACTGAGTTGAGAGAAGGACACATTTTTTAAAAGAATTTATGGATAAACTATTATTATTTTCTTGGTGGCAATGTCTGTGTTTATCTGTTTTCCATCTGATCTTGGATTAGAAGCAGACTGGTCAATAGTTTTCCTAGAGACGAGTTAAAATTCTGTGAGTTCCAGTAACCATATGCCGGAATCTGCTTTATTCAGATGGTGACAGAAAACAGATAAAGTGAGGTGTGGATGGTCAAAAGTGGAAAGAAGACCCTCAGGATCATGATAAACATTGTTTTTCCTTGAACATTCTTGCTACTGAAACCTTATGTTTCGCTTGAATCAGAGATAGCAGTGCCCACTGTGGGATTTCTTTTCATCAGTTATAGGGCCAAGTTTACCACTTTTTGAACTGAAGGTAGGTTGAATGCTGCTGCAACCCCAAGCGGTAAATTTGGTGTAAGAAATAAAGATAAGATTCTCTATGTTTGAGAAAGCACCCTTTTTTCAGCTAGGTGAAGCAAGGAATACAGTAGAAAAACCAGGGATTTCACATCACAGTTTCAAAAAGTACTTATTTCACTTCGTGATAAGAGTTTCTAGTCATTCATCCTTCACACTCATGAAAATTAACAAGTATCACAGGAAAATTCTGCAGTCCAGCCTTTTCTGAACTTGTAGAAAGTCACACAGCATAAAGATTTGCTTCCTGAATTGATATTTTTCTCCTCTGCCAAAGAATACTTCTGCATATAACTACCACTGGGTTAAATGCGTGGACACTTGCAGTGTAATGGTACCTGGAAAATGACTTAGGTAGTGCCATCAGCTATGGCATAATAAGTCTATAAAAGTTTGGTTTTCAAAGGTGTTAAGCTACCTGCACTTTCACTGAAGTTGATTTTCATTATGGCAATCAAAATTCTTTAAAAATTGGTCCTCATCTGCAGTAAGAGCAGTAAAGATATAAGCAGCAGACTATTCGTAGAAACTAAATTTTAATAAAGTGATCACGATCATTTAAAGAGTAGATGATGAAGAGACAATTTTTATCTCTTTTTCTGTTTTGTTTCACTTCTTGTTTGATTGTTTGTTTGTTTTTACTTTTGAAGTACTCTAAAAATGAAAAATCAATTAATTAAGGAAACTTTTAATTTCTTGTCCAATTCACTGTGCAACCTCAGCTGCATACAGTGTTTCCTTCAGAGTCACTTGGCATGACAAGTTCATGATAAATTAATGAAATATTACAGAATTTCCCATGCTAGGGATCATCACTTGGGAAAAGATACTTAAATTTCCTCCTCACCCTTTGCAGTGAAACGTTTGGGAAGCACCATGAAGGAGCTGCACATGGACCACTGAGCAGTAACTCACCACCTTTGCACAGCAATACAGAATGCTATACAAATGCAAAGCTAGCTGGAACCTGGCTTTTCAAGCCTCCATGAATGTTCAGTCCTGATGCTGAGGAAAAACATAAAGGTAACTTATTGCTTCTCATTGCTTTCTTTTTCCTGAAGGGGAACTTTTACTCCCATACACTGGTTTAAGGTAACTACCAGCCTTGCCTGCCCAAAAGAGGAGTTAAAATTTATCATGTGGTATTATCCAGAAAAGAAACCTTTTGCATCTGATGAGATGGACTGTGGTTGAACAGCTTCCGAAGCATGATGATAATACCTGGCATGAATCATTAGCTCTGGAGAGTAGAACCACCTTGAGAGCTTCCACTGCATATTAATAAGTCCTCTGGAGTCACTAAAGTAGTTTGGCTACCACAGGCTTTGATTCCACGGCCCACATTCATGGCACAGTAACATTGATGCCTCTGTCCATTGACTTTAGTAACGCTACTTTCCCAAGTAATTGTTATCCAAGCTAAATAAAATGTGCCGAAGGTGGTCAGTGGTTTGTGAAGTTACTAAATGCTTTGCAATGGAGTTTTAATATAGCTAAGACAAATAATGCAACACAGATATCTATTTATATTTAAAAGTGATACTGTCAATAGTTAGGTTTCCATTTAATGTATTGCAAAGTTACGTAACGTAGAAAATAACCTGATAACAGGCAGGCTTTCAAGTCCACTGAGGGTATTTGAATACTGTATCCTAAATGTCCAGTTTTATCACAGGATTTGTGAGAGTACAGATATATAGGACTTAATAAAAAAACCACACTGAACAAAAAAACTGTAATAAAATATAAGCTTACTGAGTTTCTTCCTTGACTACTTTTTTTTTTTTTTCCCCCTTTTAATCTTTATTTGACACTTTATTAAAAGTCCAGAGCTCAGAATTTCAACCCTTGGTTAATCACCACTTAATCACTTGGCATACGTTAAATGCACATCTCTGCTGCATTGGTCTTCCCCTTATAATACTCTCCTGATTAAGCATCAGGCATTACTGTTCATTAACATTGGCTAAATTGGTTCTTTGAGAGCTGTCCCAATAAAGCAGCTATCTTGACTTCAGCATAGCTCAGTTAAGTGAAGAACACTCTATAACAAAGCCTGCTTTAAAAAGCAGCCATAGTAAACTTGTTTTGGGGACAATGATTACTCCACAGTCCAAGTATTGAAAAGGGCATTTATTTCTGTCATGAAAGAGAACACTTTTTGTTTCCAAGTTCCCAGAGCTTTTGATATAAACTCTCATCTTTTTTGCTTGGCATGTCTTCTGCTGCTCTACTGTTTCTCTGTCATATCTCTAACTTAGACATGCTCAATCCACCTTTTAAAATAATGTCAAGTACAGAGGCTACAAAAAATTACATGCAAACACGGGTCACCCCTGAAATAGAATTCACTCTAAACTGTTTTGTGAGCTTTGGAGCAAACATACAGGAATAGACCATGGATAACTCAGTGTATAATCTTGCTCACAGCATCACTACATAACCAAGAGGTTATTTAAGGTCTTAATTCATATATACCATGAACTCTCTGGTGACTCAGCTGAAGAATCTGGGGAGCTGGGTGAAGCTGTGTGGTGGGTGAAGCTGTGTGGTGTTTCAAAACTGAATAACTTAAACTTAGTGTAATTGTTCAGAGACGTTATTTGGTGCTGACTACAATTAATGGATACAAAGAATTATGTTTACCCACAGCACTGCAGATGTAGTGCTGGATCCAGTTTTCCTTCCACCTGAATTTTATTGTCTTTTCTACACAGCACTTCCTCCTCCTGTGAATTACAGAACTAATCACAGCAGTGTTACACAGGCAAGGCTGTACAAAATCTTTGTGTCAAAATGGATCCTTGACATAACAATTTGTACAGTGACACCATGGAATCTGTCAGCTGTGATCGCCTGGGCACTGACAGCAATCTGAGATTTTGGGATATTTTCTGTAAACACACACATGTTTATTTTTCCATGTGTTTTGAAAACCCGTATGGTGGAAGGCTTTTCACACTTTTAGCCTGCAGACTTTTATTGAGTGTGGAAGCAGAGTTTATATATAGGCCGCCTTCTCTTTTTTCTCCTAATGGCATTTAGATCACATTTTAGCAGAGTTTAGAAACAAGCTACATTTGTTCTTTTTATTGGCTCAAGAGGACATCTGTCTATCAAGTGTTCCTGTTTACATAATCTTCTATGATAAGACATGCTTAGAGACCTTCTGTGGATTATCAGTAACTGTTATATAAATAAAAGTGTATGGGATGAAATCTGTGATATTCTTTTAAGGGTATTTTCTTTGCGTGTACTGAAGTTGTCTTGTAGGCAGTGGTCCAGAACAAGATCCATTCACCTCTGAAATGTCTCCCAAGTCCTCTTTGAAGGTCCTGTTAGATCCTGGCAGACAGTGCCCTAAGGCTGCACAGATCATATGCTGGCAATCTGTAGAGAACTGCATTTCAGCCATAATGAATTAAGTGATTTCTTTCTTCAAAAAGCAGGAGACATTTGACACAAAAGCTAAGAAACACAGTGCCAAAGAGGGAGGTCTGTGCTGTCAAGAGGTGTCAAACTGACAGAGCTGGAGACCTAAACCTTCTGTTCCCCAACAGGGAAAAACAGATTTCAAACCACGTCACACAGTAGAAGCACTGGCAATGGAAGCATTCATGTATAGAGGCATCAGCCTCAGATATAGAGGCACCAGATGTAGAGACGTGAGGGGATTTTAGCTGCCATCCCAATTCCAGCCTCAACTTTAGAAGCCTGGAATTTAGCTCCCCAGAACTTTATTTTAAGACTCCACCATTTATTTCTGTAACACTCCGTAACACTCATCCCCAGTGCTCATTAAATACGAGATTTTGCTTCCAAAGCAGTTAAGATTCACTTTTCCCTTGCCCAAACATCCCCCAACTATACAAATGAAGGAAAGCTTTTAGCACATGTTTAATTCCATATTTTAGTAGTAAATGCTCAAATTCTTATGGGCACAGTCCAAATTAAGCATATGTTTAACCAATGTCCCTACTCCGTTGTTGCCCTGGGGACAGAGGTGCAGGGAGAGAAGTGACTTGATGAAAAATTTAAAAAAAAAAAAAAAAAAAAATACTAATTGTAATCCTGACTTTGGGCCAGGATTTTATTGCAATATTTATAAATAAATATGTGATGGCATTTAATTATTTAAGAAACAAACTGGTTGTGGAAATTTCACAGAGAAGTGTGGTCTCTGGACTTGTACAAGAGATTAACTTGGCCCACTTTCCTGTGACTAATATATATAGTGCAGAAAAAGAGAAGGGCGAAGGAAAAGCCATTTTCTTTCATAACAGGAACATGCAATATTAAGGAAACTGAAAACTACATTTCTAAAATTGTTTCCATTTCAGAGTCCTTCTGCCTATGGAGAATCAATACACCAGAAGAGCATAGCCTTAAACGTTAATATTACAGAATAAAATTCGGTTTTGATGGATTGATGGGCACATTTTCTTAAGGCCAAAAAATAATGAATACAAACTTTTTTTCCTGATAGTCTGTCTTTCCCTTCTCCCTGCACAGAGAATGTAGAGAATAATAGGATACCACTTGCCTGTATATAGAAACATTCATTATTAAGCACCAAGAGATTTCACTAGGACATATGTCCTCACCCCCATATACCCATTTGTAACAGCAAGGGGAAATCAGAATACAGGAAAAAGTTGCTGTTTGCTCTGCTGCGGTCTCAGAAACTCAGTCAATCAGGAAGAAGTTGGCTGATGTGATGCTGGCTAATAATTCCCAGAGGATTTTACTCTGCCCTCACTACACACTCCTTAAGTATGCTGAGCTTAAAAGCAAATCCATGTACACCCTAATTTCAACATGAAGTTTTACATCATGTCACACTTGCTTTTCTTTCTGAATCAGCAATAACTAGCAAGTGCTTCCCTGGTAATTCTGATCCTGGATATGCACTGAATTCAAAAAATAATCACTTAGTTATTGTCCTGATATTCAGTAATTCTTTACAGGGAGGCAACATGGGCCCATTTTTCTGGGGCATTTCTAAATTCTTATGGCTCTAAGAGATGCTTCCAAGATCACTGTTAAGTATTTAAGGTGAATTTCAAAATTATTATGTTTCATTGTCAGATACCTTTTTATTCCTTTTTAAACTTAGAGAGATGTAATTCTCATTCCACAAATTCTCTCTTTTCCTTCCTGGTCTATTTGTCACTCATCAATGATGTATTTGGTACCTGGAATCAAATCCCAGTATTCTTTAGATGCAGAAAATGTCATTGTACCCAAGAAAAAAGAGTTTACCTTGAGGTTATTTTCCTATTCAAAAATATTTGTACAAAGGGGCTTGGTAACGTAGAAATACTATTGTGCTTTATGTTGGAAAAGCCAAATATGTGAAAGACACAATGTCTGTACACTTGGTCACATCCAGTTTTCCTCTGTCATGACACACTCTATGCAGATTTTAGAGAAAAGAGTGACTTGTCATGGAATGTCAAATTTTCACAACCCACAATTCAGCCTAATCAGACAATTTTTAAATAAAAAGTAGGTGAAAAAGTCAATGAAAGTGAATGGAGGCTCGGTCTCAGCTCTCTCCAGCATCTTTAGTTTCACATAGTTTCTCTGACAGAGGCAAAATCAGTAGGAAAAAAACAAAACAAAACAAAGCAAAACAAAACAAAAAATAAGAAAAACTTTTAAAATCAAAGGTGAAATTCAGTATTAGGGTTCAGGTTGATATCAGAATTATAGAAAGTCCGGAATAACTTTGCCATCCCCCGAGATTCTTGGCAGCTTATCTAGCATCTCCCTGGATTCATACTTGAAAGTACAGAGCGGAATATTGTAGACATTGATTATATTTTATTATTATATTCTGAGTGCTGGCTGAGGGACTGCATTAGTTCAGCAGACAATGAAAACTGACTTATCCCAAGCTTATAATGGTCTTGGATGGAGTTAAAGATACCAGCACAAAACTGGTTGTCTTATGCTACTGCTGAAATGCCCCAGGTCTTTGGCAAAGTCCTGTGCCCTAGCTTGTGTATGCAACAGAGAAGGAACTTAGCCCTAAGTCCCAAAGACCTCACACCCTAAAGCTTCCTTAAGGAGCCTACATGTTAAACTTAATGCTATAGAATTACATGTTGATTTGCAATAATATCAGTATTTGCACATTGAAATATGACTTAGAGTTATGTTATTGGTTTTCTTTCCTAATCATCCAGTGGCCAACATTTCTACTAAGCCTCCTCCATCTTCCATACATTCTGTGGCAAGGCATTATACTTCTACAGAACAAATTCGTTCTTATTTCTGTTTACATTATTGCAGCCACAGGACTGTGCCAGGTGCTTCCCAAAGAACAAAGCTTAGGAAATTGCTTTGAGATCTGTATAAAAGATATTATCATGATATATTTTTCATTCTTCTTTATGTTGAACTGCATCTTTCAACTTGTGTAAATTGGTAAAGTTAGCGCTTATGCCAAAGACTTGTCCTTTGTTAAACTTTTTCAAGCTTTCTTTTCTCTCTGTTTTGAGTGGAGTCAGACAGAGGTTTAGTTGATTAGTTAATGATTTTTTTTTTTCTTTTCCTCAAGAAGAAACATATCTTTGTAGCTAAAACCATAGTGTAACACACCTCTGGTTAAGGCCTTCTGAAAAATATTTGCTCTGATTTATTTTCTGTACAACCATAAAGATCTCAAATACTTTACAGGAATCATAGCTGACTTATGTTAGGTAAAAAGGAATTAAATTTAACTGAATGTCTTTGTATGTCTTTCTATCTATCTTGAAACTGAAGCTTGGAAACTCAAAATTAAACTTATCCCTACTCTGTAAGAACCCCTTCCTTTGGGCCCTTTATTCCCAGATATTTTAGCTAAATAGTCATTTACGTTCATGAAATAATAATTTTTACTTTCAACCTGTCTTAGAACTAACAGTTTATCTATTGTTAACAACTGCTCATTTTCCATCCGGCTCGTCATCCATTTCCTGTACTCCATAGGTCCATCATATACTGAAATGCAGGTAACCATCAAAGTGGAGTTCCTTATGACCTTGAAAATTAATTTGAAAGTAAATTATAACTTCTTTTTTTTTTTTTTTTTTAATTTTTTTTTTTTTTTTTCTTGCTGAGAAACACATAGGACCAGATTATATCTTGATCAAAAATTTTTTCAACCAAGTACATTCCCACTGTTAATCAATTAGCTTGGATGGAGTTGAAGCAGTAGAGAAATCTCTGTTTTGGAAACACCAAGATCTCACACATCCATACATAAAGTTATTTATTTATTTGCTTATTCTTATATTTCTAAGAATCTTTGCATGTATATAAATTTCTTATGATGGTAAATGTTAATCTTGTGTTTAAAGAAAAGGGCCAGAAATAATTTCATCTAGCTTCTACAACCAGGATTTATTCAATGACCTTTAATAAATTGCTTCTTGATGGCTCAGTTTCCCCATCTGTGAGATTTTGATCAATAATGAACCTTCGTAACACTTGTGGTTCAGAGCTGGGTGGTGAATTTGAAGACTCAGTCCCAACCATTTTTATTTCAACAGGTAGCATATAATCCTGAGTAATTTTATCAACCTCAGCAGAATTACTCATCTGAAAATTTTATGTGATTAAAGATGACTTGTTCAATATCTGTAAACCTTTCAATTCTTGAGGTTTAAGGTGGCATATAGTGGAAATTTTTCTTTTTTTTTTTTTTTTT
>NW_008615367.1:13749-34245 GCF_000691845.1 Merops nubicus
TTTTTTTTTTTTTTTTTTTTTTTTTTTTTATGAAGAAAGCCCAGACTGCTTCTTGCTCACCCAAAGAATTCTCTATGAGGATAGAAAAGCTGCAAAAGTTCAAAAGTTTGATACCACATGGCTATGGTGTAGGTATTTTTTATTTGGGGATGGGGTTGGGAAGGATTTGTTGTAAGCATATTATTTTTGCCAGCATGAGTTTACAGCTTTAGGCAAAGACTCAAGTTGATTGATGACATTCCCAGATAAAGTGGACAGCAAAAGTCACTCCAAAATCTAACTCCTACACAGTCATATACATGCAATATCAGTCATGTTTTATTGTAGTGGTGTGCAGTAATTCTATGAGACCTATGGTATTGTCTCAAACAAAGGGTGCACTCCAAACGGATTCTCAGTGAGCACAAAAGACCATTATGGTGAAAATTAAAAGGTTGAGAAACATTCTTACCATCTTTTGGTTGTGTTCAGAATTTCAGAAGCTCTCCCTTTTCATACTAGGAATGCCAGACATTTTTCTTTACCATCCAAACAATGACCCCCCTCAGAAAATGTGACATATCTTTCTGCTTTGAAAAATACATGTTCAACTGCTTTATCAAAATGTATAATAGAAGAATTTCTATGTAGGTTCCTATCACAGCTTCAGGATACCTCCTGTGAATGGCTCTATAGGCAATTCAAAGAACATTCTTGATTTACTAGTAACACAAATCTGTTTTTCTCTATCTTTGCATAGATACTGAAAGCTCTATTAGGTGCAATGCAGAGAGCATCAGCTATGAGTCTCTCTACTCTCTTCCTTTGATAAGCCCACAGTGCTTATTATGCTCGTAAAATTATCTAGAAGTTCCCTAATTATTATTTTGTAGTACTTGATCCATT
Organism: Merops nubicus; assembly: GCF_000691845.1. NCBI lineage: Eukaryota > Metazoa > Chordata > Aves > Coraciiformes > Meropidae > Merops > Merops nubicus. The sequence goes on from NW_008615367.1 coordinate 14,635, forward strand.
ATTACAGTGTAGTTTTCAGCTGGGCCTAGGAAGTGATAACTACCATGATCATTCTTTTTCTTTTCTCTTTTCAAAAATCAATATTATACTCATTTTCGTCCCTTTCTGTTACCTCCTCAGATTTTCAATTACTTTTCCAAAGTAGTTTTCTTGGATAAAATTAAATCAATTACTGCTGATCTTGACAAGTAATGACATATACCCTATGAACTAGTGATTCTTCTTGTGCTCTGAAAGCAGTCCTTCATGGAGAGACTGTGTTTATTTTTTCTTTTACTATGTCTTTCTCCAGGAAATAGGACGCTTTATTACCATACATTTTTATATACCAGAAACAACTTCTTCTGCTGAGCTTTCAGAATGACTTTCTTTTGGATTGTATTCATTGCTATTAGATTATACTATTAGATTGCTTTGATTCCATAGGTTTGTTTTTTTTTCAAAAATTCTTTACCCAGCAAAGGTCTTAAGAACTTCTTTAACTTAAATCATATAAGTACTAGTCACAGTAACACTATTTTACAGACTTTGTACAATAGGCATACGTAGGTGCTTTCTGAAGCTGAACTTTCTGTCTTCCTCATGTTACAATTTGTTAACTCAATATATGTGATCATAAAATCACATAATACCTCTTTTTCTATTTTTCATCGTGATCTGTCTGTTTTATTGTGACAGGGCAAGGCTGAGCTCACAGGTGAGGAGAAGAATCAGGCTCACAGTGAGTGGGGAGTGTCAGACATGGCCCAGGATGGCTGGGCAGAACCCTGGGGACAGGATCGGATGTCAGCCCATGGGCTAAGATCATGCAGTACAAGAAGTATTTACACACTGAATCATAATGAACAATAAGAATTTCATGCGTCCAAAATGGACAAAGCCACATCATTTCCTTTCTATATTTTCAAACAAACAAAAAAAACCTTTCACTTTTTAAAAAGCTCCTTCAGTAATTTCACACAGGTTAAAAGATATGATAACAAAACAAATTGGTCTTTTGTTTCTCTCTAAGGTTTTGCTTGGGTTTTTTGGTTTTGTTGTGTTTGTTTTTTTTTTTTTTTTTTTTTTTCCGTGAGGAAAAGAAAAATCTTTTTGGGTCTACTGGCCAAGTGAAAAATCAATTAGTTACACAGGTCTGTCTATTTGTTAGGATTAGCTATCAAACAATGCATGCATTTCAGTAGGATTTTTTTCGCCATAATAGGACATACCACTGACTACAATACCATTGAATTTTTATTTATACATCTCCACTCAAGGTAGCTTTTTTACCACAAGGTTCCAAGATACGGACACATAAAGGGAAGAAAAAGGAAAAGCAACCATCTACATTTAAAGAATATATATATAGCTCTGGAGGAGGAAAAAAACAAAAGTGATTAGAAGATAATCCAGCAAAATTGAGGACTCAGAGTTGTTTTTACATGAAACCTCAAAGTGAAACTCCATTTAACTCTCTCATTTGTTTGAATTCTGTTTGGTCACTATCAATTTCAGCTGCTCACATCTAAGTTGGTCCAGATGTTTAGTTTGGTTTGGTCTGGGATTTTTGCTTTTTGTTTTTGTAGGGTTTTCTTTTGGTGGTGGTGTTTTCTGTGTTGTTGTTGTTGTTTGTTTGGTGGCTGTTGTTATTGTTGTTGTTGTTTTGTTGTTTCTTTTTTTCTTTTTTTTTTTCCTGACAAGAAGATAATTAGAAGGCAAAAAATATCATATTATCTCCAGACAGGGTTTGGCTAAACATTATGTATGAACTTTCTCTTTTTTCAAATAGCTACAAATCCCTTCTTTTTTTTTTCTAAAACACTTCTAAATGGCAGCTTGTTAAACATTTTAGTGATGATACATTCAAGCAAGCACTAAGCAAGGAATTAAACCTAGTTACATAGATGTATTTGATAGGTGATGAAGTAAAAACATGTCCAAGCCATCAGCTGGTATGAAGTAGTCCAGCTCCACTAAGTCCAGCATAACAGCTTCTGCTTATAACAGAGAAGACTCTGATGCAAAATCTGCTTTTGGGAAAAGAAACTGGGAAAAAACAAACAAACAAACAAACAAACAAACAAACAAACAAAAAAAACCAGTATAATCAAGAGTAGCCTAAGGAAGGCAGCTTACAGGCAAAGGATCAGATAAAAACCCATCATCTCACTGCTACCACCTCAGCTGTTCATTATGGAAAAATAACAACGGATGCACAGGAAAGTTGCCAAGGAAGACAGGAAGGCACAGGTTCTTCTGAGTACTGTCTTGGAATGGTTAATATTTATCAGCAAAGGTAAAGGCCTTAAAGACAAAGGATATTTCAGCAGATTGTATGGAATAACAAAAATCGGAATAGCCCAGAAACACCGAACATTGAATTCAAGCTGAAGTTTCTAACACATGATATTTTGTATGTGAATGGATGTTTGGGTGTTAAATTGTTTTCTAACTGCTCTAGATTTTCTAGGGTTTTAACCTGTACACATAATCCTAAGCAGTTTCTTGTCTGAAAAGCATAACTATTAATTATCAGGAATCCAATGTATCACTAATTTATTTAATGCTGATGGACTGAATTGTTTGATGGGTAAAGACAGTCAAGCAACAGTGACTGGCAGGAATAAACCTGCTTCCCTGAATGGGAAAAGGAAAGATTTTAGTTAAGAAAATGGAAGTGAAACCCATCTTAATAAATAACTGAGTTGAGCTGTGTTAAGGACTTATAATGCCAGTATCTGTGATAAGCAACGGAAACATTAATATAAAATGTTGCACTATAAACAAATACAGTAGAGTTCAGAATGATATATTGCAACACAGCCATCCCTAGTGTGACATGCTTTTAAAGTAATGTTTATAATCATTATTATTTTGGTAACAATAGGGGGAAAGAAAGTACAGAACAGTAAAAAATTGTTATCTGCTGAAGAGAAACTGGAATAGTAAAGTTTCCTGATAAGAACCTACATAAGGATTTAGCCACAGTGAGAGAACAACTAAGAAAGTGGCTGTAGCTTGTTCATATCTAATTCTAGCTGTATGTTACAGTCAGATCGTGAAAGCAGTCATTTCACAAAATAACTGAAATTTTCAGACATTTCATGAAATGACCGGCATTATGGCTGTTCTATTACACTCTTTGACTGTTTCATTCCGTCATTAAGTTAAATGACTGGTGTTATTGTGTGAGTCACATTGGTGAGATTTTTATCACTTACATTTAGGTGTCTGAACTGAGATGTACGGGTCAGTTTAGGCTCATAGTCATTGAAGGAAAGGTGATGTGCCAGATGGAAATCCAGCTGATCTGCCTTAGCTACCTGGTTTTGTATAAGATGGACCATTTTTTTGAATATTCTGATCTCTCCTTCCACTAATTATAAAAAGAATCTAAGTAGATAAGCTCAGGTAAAGATACTTACCCATTGACCAAGCCTCACAATTTCTATTTACTGTGTTGCTTAGCACTATGAATGCTCACAACTGCTGTGAAAAGTACTGCTGTCAAGACATACTATTGGAGAAATTCACCTTCTACACCTTGGGCTGTTTGCCACAGGACACCTAAAAGTGTTGGAGACATTTACTCCCTCCTTTTAGCTTACATTTTTCTTTCCCAGTGTGCTATGTGGCCTACAGGGTAGAATTAGTATTATATTCATTTTTTTCTTTTGATCAGAGCTAATAACTTGACACATCTTTCTTTACCCAGTCTAGGACATTTATTAAACCTCTCCACAGTCAGGGCTTTCCTAAAATCCCTAGACTTAAAAATTTTCCCGTGTTGTGACAGTCAAGTTCTAGTGACAGATGAGCATGTTAAATGCCTTTACTGCCTTGAAGAAATTCTGTCTCATATTCCTAGTAAATGCAGCATTTGTTGGTCCTTCCCCTTCCAGGCCAGAAAAGACTAAGAGCCTGTCTTTATAACTGCCTCCCTGGGAAGTAAAAAGTTCTGTCTTCAGACAGCCATGATAAATTGGTAGCATTCACAGAGAAGACAATATTAGTTGAAGTATGGAAGCAGTGAATGTCCATGAAGCTATATGACAGGTTCAGTCCCTCCTAACGAGAATCTGAGAGGTACCAGGGGATTCTGCACATCAGATTAAGAAAGTCCAATATGGTTCTGATAGAACTGAGAGGCTAGAAACTGTGTCTCAAAATAAGTTCCCTGACTCTGAGTACATAAAATAGCAGGGGAAATGCAAGTTGTGGATTCTGCTGGGTCCTAGGAGGAAGGCAAAGCAGGCACCTGCAACACAAAGTCTTTATTTCAAAGAGACTTCTCATATCTCCTTAAACTGTGAAAAAAGCTGTTCTTATCCAAGGAAAAGTATAATTTATGTGGATAGGGTTGAAATTCTACATGAGGTCAAAGATCCCCTGCCAGTCTTACTCTTTCAGCCTTTCTAGTCCGCAATATATGGATAAAGTAAATATTAGTTCCTACTTCATCCGCATATAAAAGCCAGAGCATGTCAGAAGGCACTGACCTTCACATCTGTTCACACAACTGGGTGCTCTGAATTTCTTAGGAACAAGGTTTTATGCACATACTTCTGTCCTTTTATCTCTGAGATATCACTCAAAAGAACAGCTGAGAAGATAAGCAGGATTTGGTTATCAAAATCTGTTGTTTTTCCAGTTTAAAACCTTGGCATAAATTTATACCCAGTGGGAAGTAGTGAAGAGCTGTAATGACATAATAAGAGCCCAAATGAGACTATTTAGGATATTTCACAATTTCTTAATAAAAAGTCTGAACACTGAGACCTAAGCAATATTGGTCACTGAGTAGCAATGTTTCTCATTCACCTTACTTCACATGCTGTGGGTTGTTTTCATATGTGCATATATCTCAGAATATTTTTGAACTGCTGGAATATATCAGCAAATGTTATACAAGTAGTAGAACTTATCAACCAAATAGTCCCACTGAACATACCTCTCACCAGAAGGTACAGAAACAGTTCAAAGTCATATAATTCTGAGGCAAAACACAACTCTTTTGTGTTCTTTCCTGGTCCTGGTCCTATAAATCCCCAGAGTCCTTTTGCAAATCCCTTTGAAAAATCAAAGAAATGTAAAAAGAAATTTCTTTCTGGTTTGGACCTTTTTTTTTTTTTTTTCTTTTACAGTCTGTCTTAAGAGATAAATGGTCGGCTGAAACATTCTTTACAGGCTGCACGGCTATGAAGCAGAAAGACTTGCCCTGAACTCCAGCAAAAACCAGACATTAGAGAGAAGCGGAGTTATTGGAGAGGAAGTAAGTGTGATCCCAGACACGAAACACAAATTCTTTTCTTGGGCTTCATCCTAAGGAGGTGAGAAACATCAGTTTACTTGTCTGAGCTTTGTTGTTGGTTTTGTTTTCATATGTCATCCAGACATTTCAAAATATATTTACCTTCTAAGTGCTTCTTTGCACTTGAGTTTTCTAGGATTTTTAAAGGCTTGACCAGGTTATTGACAAGTTAACACATTTAAGGATTAAAGTGTAAATCACATTGGTTGTTTTTCATTTATTTAATATAATATGTTTCATTTGATTAATGAGACTAAAGAGAAGAGCGATAGGAAAAAAAAAAAAAAAAAGTCCCAATGATAGAAACTTAGCTCCCCTACACAGCCATGTCATTAAAACAGACAATTTTCCAGATCACCGGAGTCAGTTTAGGAAATATTTGTCTGAAATCCAGAAAGTCTGAGTACAGCATTATATATAGAATAAGTCAGGGAAGTCAAAAAGAGCTTTCCAGACAATTTCTTTGGGGTGGACAGTTGGTAGTGTTGTTTTCTTTTCATCCAAATTAAAATTGATGAATCTGAAGGCAATGAAAGAAACTTGTCAATATTGAAGGTAAGGGGAAAAGACAGAGTAAACTTTAGCAATGTTTTCAGAAAAAACTTCTTATATTTTCTTCATAGTCGCAGACTATTATTACCGCAATGAGATTACAGGAGATTGATGGGTTAGTCATGCCATTATATGTTGAACATTACACTGAAGTAAGGAGTATACATTCTCTCGGTGCTGATGCCAAATGAAAGAGCTACAACTCTCAGGAAGTTAGAAAGACAAGAGGCTCCAGTGTGCAATTCAGTCCATACAATTTAGGTTCTTTTTTGTTGCTTTGGAAGTGTTTCTCTCTCTCCTCAATCAAAGATTTAGTTTAACTTTTAATAGGTTAAGTTAGGAGAAATTAATCCTGCTCTACAGTTTACTTCTGGACCACAAGGTTGTAAATAGGTCACCAATGGTGAAAGAAATTAAATGAAGACCTGCCCCTGGGTGAAATAATGTATAGGGATAAGAAAGACAGCAAAGGCCAAGTATCTAACATATGTAGAACACACTAGGTATAATATACTGGAATTTAATATAAAGTTGCAAACGAGGAAGTAAAAGCAAGATGAACAAGAATGTTAGAAAATGAAAAAGAATCCTTGCTAATCCCCTGCCAATAAACACGAAGAAAAAAGAAACCCCATTCACTTCACCCTTTTCTTATTAGAGTATTTAGAATAATGATGACCTGTTCCAAATTACCATTTGCTTGAGGAATTCTGGTTTCACAGGAACCAGGGGGACACTGGAAGAGTAACGACAGTGCTCTCAAAAGGGGTAGGTACTATCATACGTATAACAATAGTAACTCTTTTGCTATAAATTACTGAGGTTTTGTTGTTGTTGTTGTTGGTTTTTTCCCTTGGTAAATGTATTCTTCATTTTCTTTTTCTCAAATAAATCTGAATTAATACTATTTGTCTAGTTGTACTGTTAAAATTACAATTTTATTAATAATAAATTCTTGACTTCACATATTTAATACATTTTCCTTTAGCTCATAACAAGATTTTAAACAGAAAAAAAAAAAAAAGGTTTAAAATTCTAACAGAAAAAACAAGTTCCTATTTAACTAGCTTTAACACAATAGCTTCCAGAAGCATCTAAGACTAGTCATATTTGTTTTGTCTGTTTTTTATTTCTTATTAGAATTTACTGCTAGCTATCAAGACAAGTTTTTGATCATAGTCAGTTATCCTGGAAAATATGTTTTACTGCTTCCAAAAAAAAAAAAAAAAAAAAACACTTAAATGAGGGAAATTATAAAATCATTTTTAGAGTAGTCTTTGGATAATAAATTGTCAAGTCTTAAATATCAGCAAGTTCTCTTATCTGAGTTTATCGTGTTGAGATGGATCAGAACACTGTAATCAATCACTCAGCTTAGCTGTAAAATGGCTTCTTCATACATGTGCTTTCTCTTCAAAATGAAGTTGTAACATTTGCACATAATATCTTACAAGGTTGCAAGGTTAGTCCAAGCCTCCATTCAATGTTATCTAACATTTTATTGGCTACCACACAAACTTTTGCCTAATATAGTCATTTTACTTAAAAAAGTTAATTGAAAGGCTGCTGGAAATAAAACAATAATTATTTCTTTGTTGTTGTTGTTGTTGATATATGGAGTGTAAGGTAGTAATACTTGATGCACAGGAGGAAGACGGAAAGCAGTGAAATGCAGGAGAGAATGAAGGAGGAAAAAGAAACATTATAAGGAGAAACAGAGTCGAAAGAGAAAGTTTCATAAGGGTGAATTCATTCCCTAAGGGAGCTTAGTCTGTGTTTGGTGCCTAGATCAGCAGACCTTCCTAGATGAAAGGCATAAGTCACACAGTTATGTGATGGATGATGTTTATTTAGAACAAGGCTTGTTAAAGAGGTGCTTAGCAGGAAACTGGCATCTTTGCTTCTTTCAAAGAATGCAGGCATTTAGAGAGCATAGAATGGAAGGCAGGAAGTCTTGGGCTACTGGGGAAAACCTCAGCAGGGTGGAAAAAAGGGCCTCCTCAATTCTTGAGTACCTGGGCTTTGTCAGAGGAATATGACAGATACAGAGAGGCCTCCACAGGAGTCTCCAGACAGGGAATGGATCTAGTTTACATGTGGAACTTATACGGACCTGTTTAATTTCAAAAAGGTTTACCAAAAAGGAAAATAAAAGTCTTTGTCTGTCTAGAGCTCCTTACAAATCTAATTGATGTGTTGGTTGATAGACATGCAAGAGGGAATAATCTAAACAGAAATATAATAACAACTGAAACTCATGTTTCCTTATGTAAGTGTATTTTCTTTTATTTTTCTTCCCATGGTTTAAAAGCCTGTCACTCTCTTGTAGGAACATTTATAAAACCTTATTTTTAGAAAGCTTTTTCTACCTAGTGCCACTTACATATCTAGCATAGAAAGAAGCCACACTCAATTCCTAGTTCTGGGAAAAAACAAAACAAAACAAAACAAAACAACAAAAAAAATTGTCTGCATTTACCTTGTATTTGACATTGAATGTATATGCTAATACATGTATATGCTAGTAAAATATTGTGAAAAACAAACTAAATAATGAATAAGCATGGAAAATCTTGTTAAAGCTGGGTCCTTTTGCCTCAGGTGCCCCTAAATTTATGTTTAGGCAGCTAACAGAGAATAGCAATTTTTTTTTTTTTTTTATTTTTTTTTTTTTTAAATCCTAATCTCTAGAAGCGCTGCATCATCATTATTGCTCATTGGAAACTCCCCTGGGAATGTTATTCCCTCAGGAGGTGATGATTCATAGAAATATAAATGTTTTATGACAGCTGTTGAACGTTCACAGAGTTATGTTGGAACTATGACTGGGTTCTCTTAAAAAAAATGTTTTCTCTTTGTCCAGTGCCTCTCTCCATTTTCTCTGTTAGATGGCTATGGGGATTGCTGGGATCCCACTGTGTTTCTTTACATGCAGTGTGAGATGAAAGCTTGGAAACTGTTGGAGCTTCAGTTCATAAACACCTTGGCCCCTTCTCATCTTGCTATTCATTAAAGTGGCTTCTCATATTAGTGTGTAGGATAAGAGAAACAGAAAACTTGCAGAACCTCTATACAGCCACCCTCCCAAGAGCTTCCAGTACTCACACCTTCAGGATGGCTCTTCTGGTGGGTTTCCTGAGGACCATGACATTTTTTCTTTTACACAAAGAATTTGAAATGTGAGGTTCTCCTTCACTTCATAACAAAGTCAGCTATTCTGAAATATCAAAGCCCTTTGTGAATTAGAATGACCTTTCCCTGGTTAGCTCCTGCCCTTTAGCAATGGGTGTTGCTGGTTGCTCAAAATTCACATACATGGCCACTTTTTGTAAAAAGGCTATGAGAGGGTAAACTTTCTCCAAAAGGTCTTTAACTTAAAAAAGTCAACCCCAGGCATGAAAAAAAGAGAACAAGTTCTGCAGGCTATTCACCTCTTGGCCTCTTTACTGAAATTGCCAACAAGAAGAGGAGCTGCTATGAAGACTATTCATTTATCTCTGAAAATAATGTTGAATATCTGTCACTGCTTTGGGAAATGATTGACCTGATAATGATAGGTTTTATATCAGCAGGTCTTCGAGTGCCATTCTCAAAGTCACTATATGGGGTTTGAAAATTGACTTCTTAATGGTGACAAACCTGTGGAATGGAAAGGAATTGCATTGCAGATGAATTTTCTGATGCAAGTGCATTGCCTTTCCCCTGTCCAGACTGATGCCCATTGCTAAGTATGTTGCCAAGAGCAAAACTTCAGGGAATTATAGTGCTCTGACATTACAATCAGCCATATAACTTTCATGTCATGCAATAATTTACTCTTAAACTTTTTCTTTGATGGTGAATATGGTTCTCACAGGAAAGGAAAAAAAAAAAAAAAAAGCTTACAGAAGAGTTATGTTTAAACTCATGAGTGTATGGCTTGGCCTTAAGACAAAAATATTGTAATTTGCCTCTTGTTTTCAAGTTTCATTACTGTCAAAGTTTCCTGCCAGAGAAGCTTCTCACAAAGGTCAACAGAAATTATTGGAGATTAAGGATGGAATATTCAAGTGATTACTGCTGGTCTAACTCTGATCTCACTGGTTTCAATGAACTACCATTGACTTCAGAGTAAATAGAGCTAGTCAAATGTCAAGAGCTTTTTGGATACCTAGTATGAGTGATGTGGTTATTCAGCTGACAATGAGACAAGAGTAGAATACAGGACCCTCAAAGTGGGCTATTTACATCTTCTCTCTGCTTCCTTTTCTATGAAATGTAGATATTAATTTCTTGGAAACATATAAATGTAATCATACCAAACAAATAAGCAAATACAGAAAAGAGGGAAAAGCAAAATGAATGCAATTGAATGGCCAGGGGAAAAAAGGGGTTAACAAGGATAAATATAGATAAAAGTAAACAAATACAAATCCAATGAGATATTGCCTTAGAAAATTGCTACCTAATTTATTTCCTTATTAGCATTTTTGAAACTTAACTAGGCTCGATTTCATAGTAAACAAGAAAAATGAATTGCAGATCCCAGCTCTGTTTATGTTCAATTTCTATGCTGTGTTTTGTTCTCCCTGAATTAAAGAAAAAAAAAAAAAATCTATCTTGTTTGTTCTTGAATTAATATTATAATCAATGCAACTTTCCATGGTGTTTGCAGTTTGTCACTATTATTTATTAGATACAGTATGATAACACGTAAAGAAGAACCAAGAGAGGTATTCCATTATGATAGGCAAGATTGAGACACTACCCATTCCCAATTTTGCCTATTAAAATGCGTCCTTTTTAATGAGCAAAGCAGGCAATAGGTTTAGGGGACAAGGGAGAAGCATACATGCAGCACATAAGTTAAGAAATCAATGTCATGAATTTTAGCCTTCAAACTATTCTTACATTTTTTGGGCAACTTCGAGGGACAGTTGCAGTTTTCCAGCAATTTTCTAAGGAAATTGAGTGCTTACGATCACAAAGCATAAGTGTCAGATTTCCAGTCTCTGGTTCAGTAGTTTTTGAATCCATTAGCCAATTTCAACAAACTTTGTCAGAAGGATAGAAGTGACAGAAAACACTAGGTCTTTATACATTTAAACAAATTTTTAACCTGAATACAAGAAGGAGACACTGCAAATGAAAACTTAGTAACAATGTCTCTCATTAAAGACCATGGAATCCACAGCAGGCAAAGTATAACGTGGTAGCCTATATCAAAACTATGCCTCTTAAAACAGCTTTGGTTGACCAATGTATTTATTCAATGATGGTAAATAAAATAATACAAACCTCTCCAGTCAACAACCTTCTCATATATTGAAGAGATTTAATAGAAACAAATCTAGGACTTATCCATGGAGAGTAAAGAGCTCCATCTTTGTAGGTCATAGGACCTCACTGCACTGGTAGTATCTAGACACAGGCATATATAGGATTTTCCTAACACCTAAAAATGACAAAACAATCACATCTTCAGCCTGCTTAGATGACTAGAGACGCTTATATTGTACACACTAGTAGCTCAGTGAAGTGAATCCCACTTGCCTATTCTTTTTTTCCCTGTAAAGAACGGTTAGTATATGAACTTAGTGACTGATTATACTAAAACATGGCATTGTACAAAAAAGAAAAAAAAAAATTAAATAGTTTTAGTAAGTATGCATTATTTTGGCAGTATGTGCAGTTGTCTTTGCACAGACAGCCAGGTAGAGGGAAGGCTGAATCTTTATGATGAGAAAATGAGAACCAGCTCAGCAGTCCAAATGGGTAAAGTCAGGCTGTGTTTTGTGCGTATTCCAAATCTGTTTGATCCCACATCAGTCACGCATATTTTTTATTTATCTGGTTACCTTATTGACCTTAGTGAAGCAAAGTGAAATTTGTATAGTACTAGAGTTGGACTTGATATTATAGTTGGGACATCATGTGAGTATGATTCTGCTTTTAAACAGGTACTTGAGTCTATTATGCTTACATGTGTTGTGGGTTCTGGTCACAGTTCTGCATACGGAGAATATATATATATATATATATATATGCACACATGGAAATTAGTTAATTACATTATATTGTCTGATTAAACTACATCAGCTCCTGATGCACAAACTCAAGCACCTATCTAGTATTATCAACCTTTTTAAATCTTCAGGCTAACATTTACTCCATCTATGCTGCAAATAATTCTCTAATAGGTGACTTGTTCTCTGATAGCTGTGCGTGTTCTCAAGGATAACTTCAGTGCTAACATGCGTGCTTTAGTACCTAACACATGATAACAGCACACTGTTCTAGAGAGGATGTCGTGTGTTAAAATGGTGTTGACTTTTGTGTACTTTTTTTTTTGTTGTTTGAGTTTAACATAGATTCCCTTTCCCACATAGCTAACCAGTTTCTCCTGAATTGGTATATTTTTTTCTCCAATCAAATCCACCAGACCAAACTTACTATAAGCACAGGAAACATATATTTAATTTTTAAAAATCAAAATAGCTTCATAATGTTTTTGCTGAACTGTTGCACATTAAGTGTAAAGTAATTAATTTCTATAACAATGACTTTTGCTAACTATAAATGGAACTCTGTTCCAAAGACTTCAATGCAAGGAGGGGTGAGAGAGGGAGTGTTAGGGGGAGGTTGTTGGGGTTTTTTTCACATATCGCAAACATTTATTCTTCCATATATAGCAAGTCTGCTTCCTCATCCCTTATATGATTCACTTACACTGGCATTACCCTGTCTGGAAACCATCATCCAAACATGTTAAAACACTAAAAAATATCAGCTAATTACTTATAATTGCTACTGCTGACTGGCTATGGATTTTGTGTGATTAATGTGTTCCTCCTTACCAGCCTCACCTCTTTATTAGGACATTTTTGTTTCAGGCTGCAAGTTCTGTGGAATAGAAATTGCAGCATTTGATTTATTTTTACAACATTTAACATAATGTGATTCTAAATATGTTTATATACAATCAGTGCTACATCAGTGGTGATGTTAAATAATAAAATCCTAGTGAGATTGTTATCCACTGCTGAGGTAAAGAAGCATTGAAATAGTAGGCAACTGTCCTAGGAACCTCTACAAGTCAAGGCCAGGAACAACCTTCTGAACTTATGAAGTTTAAGATTCACTTTCAAGACATGACAGAATAATGTGTTTCTTTAAAAGCACTACTAAAAGGTTGACATCATCACACATATGCAACCAAGGGTAGGTTTCACAGCAGACTGTTTCAGCTGTGTTAAGAGTTAGGTATGTAATTTTCCTTTACAGTGAAGAGTGAATGATATCCGTCTCCCAAAGCCAGTTCCTCCAAGCTCTGTCTCCTTGATGGCTCAGGAGGGAACCAAGACAAAACAGAAATTTCAGGACATCTAGAACTCAACTCACTTACATGCAGTGACAAAACATCCATACTAGGCTGATAGACAGGATACAGGACTTTCAAGTGTGCTCTGTCTTGCAACATGAGATTAGTGTTTGGGATCCTTTTCCGGGTATGACAAAGGTATTCTGGAAAATAATCAAGCTCTGCATGAAGTAGTCACGGCATGTGATCAGAGGAATCCCTCTGTGGAGTCCCACAATCTTACCAACTAGAGAGCGGAAAACAAACTCCTATGTCTCTGCTTAAAGCTACAATTAATTTAAATTAATCCCAAATTAATAATTTTTAAATAACTATAGTTTTATTAAGTTGAAATGAGCCTCTGAGATGGGATCAAATAATTTCTGATCAAAGATTCCAAAGTTGGGCTGGAAGATGATGACTGTTGAAGTTCAAGAACAGGCTACAGGAGACAACTGGAGACCTCACACAGGACTTGAAATGGTACAAGCAGGCACTTCCAACAGATATGCTTCAGATCTACGTGAAGGAAGATATTTAGGGAGCATAAAAACTTTATGCTAGCACCAGGATTATGCAGAGAGGACTGGTTGATATTTTGCATTTTTTTTTCAGCTTTTTTTGAGAACTGCGTATGAGATTTCCACCCTTGAAAATGCTTTTACTAATTCTAGGAAGGAACTCTTTGTACTTAAAATTCAGATATGTTCCTTGCTCCAAAGAGCATAAGGCAGAGATCTGGATCAAGAAATCCTTAAAGAAATTATTTTTAAAAAAGACTGAGAAAGGCTGTCAGGCTGACAGGCTAGAAGCTTGCATGTGTTCCATCTGTATGGAATAAAGTATTGAGCAGAAAAAAATACAATACACATACATGAGAAAAAAAAAAAAAAAAAAAAAACAAACCAACTTATATACATAGTAAAAAGATATAATGAGGACCACTAGGAAGAGCCATGGTGCCATTCAGAATGCTAGTCTGATGCAGTCAAACAAAGAGGAGAGGAATACAGCATTTGGTTATGCCTCAAGGAAGAAAGATTTTGCTTTAAGCCAGTTGCCTGTCAGAATTAAATTTTTTTTTCCTGGTTAAAACTGTCTGAAATATGAGTAAACACTGCTCACAAGCAATTTTAAATGTTGAAGGGGTTTTTTTTTATTTGTTGGTTTGTTTTCTGTTCTTTGCTTTTTAGTGTAATTAAGTTTAAAATGATGAGCATACTTTTGCAGGTAATAGATTTCAGCAAGTTATGAAAAACAAACAAAAGGCATTTCTGGAAAAAAAAAAAAAAAAAAGGTGGATTGGTTTTGATTTTGGTTTTTTTTTGTATAAAACTTGTCTGGAATTGTTACACACAAAAAAATGGTGTAAATGACCTAGATTTGTGATTTCAACATAAACAAAGAGAACTCCTGAACACCTGACTTCCTCCTTTGTTATTCACTCTGACCATGAATACCTTGAAAAGGAACAATCACTTTCAAGAAAGTCATAGAAGCTACAAGTCTAGTTTTCTTACTTATGTAAATGACTGTGACATTTACTGACTTTAGTGGAATTATGACTATCAACGTCAGCTAAAGATCGGCTAAACTGAATCTACAGTATATCTGCTTAGTAATCCAAAAATGTAACTGCCTTCCTGTGCATATAAAGTTAAATAACTTGTTGGTAAGAAGGATTCCTAAACACCCTGAAACCTAGTCCAAACCTGAATAACTAATGGGTAGGACTCTTGGGATGTCTGTTGTGGTTGTTCAATGTTGATAAAGTAGTTGCTTGTAACTGTAAAATTAACTAATGTCACACTTTGGTGTTACAGAGAAAATATACACCTGTGGGTGAACTTCTGCAGACATTTTGAAGATGTAGAGTAAGAAACTGCACTACACGCAGTAACTACTACACTTGGCCCCATGTACTGCTGTGACTTCTATACATATTAAAAAAAAGGCAAATGAGAAATGAGATGAAGTCATAAGAACAGATGTAGCCAAAAAAAGAGACATTTCACAAGTTTTAATTATAGTTAAAAATATTTCTATCATCCCCGAGTGAAGAATTTCTGCATCACTAAGATATAATTTTAGTCATTTTATACCTACACTAACAGAACAGCAGTTCCTGACTATCTAAAGGTAGCAGAAGCCATGTTTTCCTAATCCTGGGGTTGTTTTTTCCCCCAACAAATACAGTTGAAATAATAACAAAGCAGCCTCATTCCACCCCTACAACCCAGCAGCAAATATAAATCCATCAGGGTGACAAAAGGATTAAACTGTGGGTACTGTTTGCTTGTTAGTCTTCTCCCTAAATAACTTCCACGAGAGATGGGAAATTAATGTTGCAATAAGTTGGTTCCTGTTGTGGACCCAACAATAGAGCTGGCAATCCTCTTACCATGGAGCATTACTTTTGCCTGCATGTCGGCTGGCTAAACTGTTCAGTCACCTTTTGTCTCCACAGGAGTACAATGCACTTATTGGTTTGCCAAGCCCCAAATCCTATATTTAATACAATGTCTTGATGTTATGTGAAAAAATAAAAAGTATGACTCTCCCTGAATACCATTAAGAAAATTGAAGGGGAGGGGGTAGAAATAGGGGCTGGAGGTGATATGTAGAAATTTCCACATCCCAGTCTCAAGCAAAGAGAGAAAAAAGAAGCAAACTCCTATGTCTTTAGGAAGAAGGAAACATGAACAAAAGGTAATGTATTAATTGCACCATCTCGGGATTAGATCTTAACTTACCATGTCACCCTCTTCCACTTCTTTTCCCTTGTTTTAAAGTACAATAATTTCTTTGCTGCTGAGCTACATCAGCTCTGAAGGCCAGTGGAGAAAGAGGACTGAGCCAAGACTATATCTTTTCCTAACTAAACAGGTATGTCTACACCTAAACCCAACTGTATTTGGTTTTACTTGTTCCTAACTACTGAATGCAAGCCTGCGTACATCCAACGTACTGAAGTCTGTGATTAAGTACTATCTATCCTAAGCTGTCCTGAAGCAAAGGGTCATACTGACAGAGTTGTCTAGAGTCATCACTGAGACTTGTGCAGCCATACCTTTGCTGGTCTTTGCCTAGATGGCCAAAACAATGGTAGCTGTGGAGTTCATCAAGGCTCCACATGTTTACTAGATCTGATAGATGCATGTGTGGTAACTGAAGCCTCTATTGCTATAGCTTCATTTCTTCCAGTATGGCCAGAGGGTACTAGAGAGTAAAATACAAAGTTCCTAAACTGCTTTTTGGAGCCATCTCTCTCGACAACAGAAGACCACAGTAACTGTACTCCTAGTTTGGATGCCTTAAACTGAGCAAAGTGTTTCAGAGCCAGAGTCACTGCTATTTAAAGCTGTTCAAAGCAATGCTATCAGACTACCTGCCTGGTGATGAAAATGACATCTCCTTAAATGCCTAAAAATTTTTCAAGATGATTTCATGTGAGGATGAAAACAGATGAAATACAATGATGATAAAGTATTTTGTAGCAATGCTTTCTGTATTAGATGGTTCTTTAAAACTTTCAAAATAACACAAAAATATAATTGGTTTACTACATTTAAAAAGTCATGTACATAATTTTGCTCAGAATTTATCACAGAAAAATATTTTGACTGACCTTCACCTCCATAATTTTTTTTTTTTTTTTTCTCCAGGTAATTTCACTTTTCAGTCAGAGGTTTATTAGGTTGTTCTCAAGGTCTGTTTGTATTTTATGAATGTACAAAGAAAAAAATCACTGTTTTAGACTTTCATATCACACAAGAAAATCTGTGTGTCTTCTTTTCCCAGGTCTATCACCATCTCACAGCTTTTCTGTAGGAAATTAATCTGGTGCCCTCCATTTGTCTCCTATGAGGCAAAAGTAATGCTCGGAGATGTCCCAGCATGGAAGAACAAGAAGAGATGGAATTTTCAATTGCATAACTGTGCGGTTTACCTGTGTTCTATTAAAGTAATTGAAATCCCTGTACCCAGAGCTGGGTTCTGTGAGTATGTTACTTCTCACACAGGTGAAGTAAAATTCCCCTGAATTTATGGTCTAGATGCCAAAGGATAAGGAAGCAGAGAGGGTAGGCAAGGAAGGAGCAAAAGTAAGACAGAAAACAATCACAATTCTGCTGGAAAAATAGTTAGCTTTTGTTGATGATTGCATGACCAGTAGAGTTACAGAAACTGCATCCTCGTCTGAGGTGATCCATTCAAGTTCAAGCTCATGGGACAGAAGGAAATCTTGGGCTGTCACTGCCCCATGACAGAAATAAATGCATGAGTTCAATTATCAGGGCTGTCAATCTGCTGCATCTCATCAACACTAAATTTGCTTTAAAGAGCAAGAGGAAAAATTACATGTAATTTATTATACAGAGGGGGTGAAGAATGCAAGCAGCATGAATCTCAGACCAAAACACAGGAGATATTTTCTAATGTGAATAAACAGAAGGTTTCTGGAGCGGAGGTGCATTCTCAAAGTGACTTTATAAAAGCTTTCTCCTCACTCCAGCCTTCTCCCCCCTTCAGCAGCCTCCTTGAGATCTCATGTATCATTGTTTTGTGCACACCACTTTCCATGAGATGAGTTTAATAGCATTATAAAAGTCACATTGTGCACAAATTGGGAACTTCAGCGCCTCAGTAACTGCTCTGATGCATACACACTTGCAAAGTTTTCAAAGCAGAAATGTTGAAGGCACTTCAAGGCACAAAAACATCCTTGGGTAAATTACTTCCTATTAGTATGTCACATATATCTTATATATGACTCTGGTTTCATGAAGTGACAGCCGCGCTTGACAATAAAACTTTGCACTCTTTTTTATTTATATTTTTCCTGATTTTTTTTATTTCTTCCGAGTATATAATGTTTGATGCTAAACCACTCATCTTCCTGCTACCAGTGAGACCGGTGCTGCCTACTTTGCTTACCAATAAAGTGAAGCATTTCTGCCCCACACCTCTGCCTGAAATGTTCTATCACACAATTCTAATCACGGCCGGTTATCTCAGGCAGCAGAAGAAAGCATGAATAGCTTTAAAAGGTGGTTAGGTTGTAAGTCCTGTGACCCATTTAACATTAAAGAGGAATAACATGGAAGTAAAGCTGAGTGTCTGAAAACGAGATGTCTCCTTGTCTGGATAAATTCCGTTGTAGATCACAGAACCTCACATTTTTTCTAATATTATGAAGCTCTGTCGCAAGAACAAAAAAAAATCCAAGCCTTCTCTGTCACCTATAAAAAAGAAAAGATAAACATAACTTCTCTCTATGTGAATCCTCCAAGTTTTCTGCAACCTTCCCCCTTTCCAGATAGTTAAGGGTGAGCAATTTGCTTCTCAATTTTTTAATGAAGAATATGATCTCCTTTTTTTGTTGTGTTTTATGCTTCTGCATAATAGGACACTGAAACTGGAAAATCAGTTTCAGTTCAGGTTTACAATCTATTTCACTCCCTCATTTCTGATAACAATTTTGGAACATTCTGTTGCTTGCATTTAAGACATCATATCAAGATATCTAACACTTTTGATCTAGTACATTAAATGACACTGTTAGGAAAGTTTAGAAATACATAAAAACCAGGGGAAAAAAAATCTGGTTTTCCACTTTTGTCTCACATCCTAGTTATACATAACTTTGGAACCGAGAAACCACATATCCTTAAACAAGTTCTGATCATTTAGACAACCCTTGTGTACTTTCCTGCATAGTATATGTCACAAATTAGAGAAAATAGCAAGTACATCAAACCTACATACTAATCCTGAATTAAATCTACAGTGTGCATTTAAGGGAGCTACAAACACTGTCTTTAAAACTATGTGAGAGGTTTTCTAAAAGGATTTGTTTCCAGTTAAACATCTGGGCGTAGGAGAATATGGGACATGAGTCAGTACTTAATAGTAATTCTGTTTTTTTTAAAAAAAAAGTAGCTACAAAATCTTACCATTCACACATTCAGAAAAACACTGAGATTTCAATCTAGGACTGAATGTCATAATCATGTTTCTATATGTAACTTATGCATAAAAAGCTGTAATTTGGACCACAATTAAAAAATCCATATTAATTCACATGGATCCTAAAAAAAAAATTCCACTACTTTCAATACCTTCATCACAAATAAAAATTGCAGGGAAAAATTTGGCACAGAGCGTTCCATGTTGATATTGGCTAAAGACTGAGTAAAGTATATTATCTATATATGCTTTGTATTTTGAATGGACAGTTTTAATATTTCAAAATTATACCAAAAGTTAAGGCTATTATCACTCATTCAAATACATAATTTGATTTTGAAGTAAGAAATTACAATGGTGAGAAATATAAATTTAATTCATTTTTTAAATAAAATGTTATTGTTATTGGAAGTAGACAGTTTTTCAATCCCTGATCTAGGGAAGGGAAGGGAAGGGAAGG
>NW_008615368.1:0-24545 GCF_000691845.1 Merops nubicus
GGGGAGGAAGAAGAAGGGGAGGAAGAAATGTACTCACATTTCTCACAAATATCTGGCAGGCTTTCCTGGCCACCCCTGCTGCAGGTCCTCCAGCTCCTCCCAGGGAGCCTGCGAAGTTGCCCGCGAAGTTGCCTCGTTCCATGTCCATGGTTCTCTCAAAGTTGCTGCCCATGGGCAGCCCCATGCGCTCGATGCCAGCCCCCATGCCCTGCCCCATGGCCGGGCCCATCCTCTCCATGTTGGCTGCTCCGATGCGCTCCAGGCCCATCCTCTCCATGCCGGCCGCCCCCATACGTTCTATCCCTATCCTCTCCATGGGGGTGGCCCCTATACGATCCAAGCCAGCTGGCATCCTCTCTATCACCTGCCCCATGCCAGTTCCCATTCCAGCAGGCACCATCCTCTCCATGCCTAGCCCCATCCTCTCCATGCCGGAGCCCATCCTCTCCACGCCGGAGCCCATCCTGTCCATGGTGGTGCCGACGCGGTCGATGGCGGCCCCCATCCTCTCGATGCCAAAGCCTAGGCCAGAGCCCATCCTCTCTAGGCCAGAGCCCATCCTCTCCAGAGCTGGGCCCATCCTCTCCATGTTGGGGGCGATGTGGTCGATGCCCAGCGGGGCCATGCGGTCGATTCCCGAGCCCATCCTCTCCACGTTGGAGCTCATCCGATCCAGCACCAGCCCCATCCTGTCTATCTCTGACCCTACCCTCTCCATCCCGTGCCCCATCCCAGAGGGGATCCTCTCTATGCCCGAGCCCATGCGGTCGATGCCAGGTGCCATCCTCTCAATCCCAGGAATGCTGGCGTTTCCACCACCTGCAACACAACACACAGGCCATCAGTCAAACATCAATCAGCTCCTAACCCACACTCGGGCTGCTGAAAGGCTTTGAGCTTTACCATAGAATCCTTTAGGTTGGAAGGGACCTCTCCAAGATCATCAAGCCCATCCATTGAGCCATGAGGGCTCTAAAGTCCTCTGCTAAAACAGATCAGAATCTGTCAGGGCTGGAAGGGACCACAAGGATCCCCCAGTTCCCACCCCTCTGCCATGAGCAGGGACACCTCCCACTAGATCAGGCTGCCCAGAGCCTCCTCCAGCCTGGCCTTAAAGACCCCCAGGGATGGGGCCTCAACCCCCTCCCTGGCCAACCCATGCCAGGGTCTCACCACTCTCCTGGGGAAGAACTTCTTCCTCACATCCAGCCTGAATCTGCCCACTGCCAGCTCTGCCCCATTCCCTCTAGTCCTGTTGTTACTCAATATCCTAACTGCAGGATGTTTATTTCTGATGAAAATGAAGAGGCCTGTTGTTGATGCAGAGAATTGTGCTTGCAGCACTTTAGGGAAGCAGTCCTCTCATCAGACCACAGTTGGGAGAGAGGAAAGTTTATCCCTTCACTCAAGAGTTGAACACAAAGAAAACCTTCCCAAAAAACCCACAGAGAAAGTTTTGAAGGCATCTGCAAACCTACATCAGGTATTTTAAATTTCATTTTAGCTGTCCTGAGGATTATGCAGCAAGAGCAGTGATTTAATCACTGAAATTACAGTCCAGATTGCTTGGGAGAGGGATGAAGTCGCTGCCTCCTTGCCACACAGCTCAGAAGTTGCTGCTGCCAAGGCAGGGAGAGGCTTGCACAAGAGAAGCTTGCCCCAAACTAAGAGCCCTCTTATTGCCACAAGTCTAAGAAGAAGAAAGCAAATCCCACAGGAGAACCACAGCTGAGTGACCACTGTGAAGTCACAGGCCATGCTTGGCTTTTCAGTGTGGAAAGCAACCTGAGAATGTTGTGCCAGGATAAAATAAGACCAGAGGTTCTGTGTCTGCTAGATAAAATCCCCTGACTCTGCCACAGAGTCCTCAAGTTCCTGCAGGAGCAGGATCTCCCTCAGAGTTTGGGCCTCTTTGCTGTGGTATGATGAATTTTAGCTTATCTATCACATCAAGTTAAACACTGTAAAAATCAAAATAAATCATGTTGAGTTTGAGTCCTATTTGAGGGGGGAAAAAGCCTGGAAGAAAGTGCACACTTAAATTACCTACAAATATTTAATGAAGAGAAACAAGACACGTAGCCCTGAAATGAGTCAATGCTCCCAAAAAACTCAAGCAACCACATCTGCAAACAACTCTCATCCTGCTTTATTGTTTTGACCTTCAGCAGTAAATAAGACCACCTAGTTTTGGATTATGTGGTATTTGTACAAGCCACTTGGCTTTTTTTTCCCCTTAAATTAAGAAAACAGCAACAAATATTTAGGATTTCTCCAGCTGAAAACCAGCAGTGTTGTGCATCTGCCCAGAAACAGGCAGATGAGGCCAACTCCAGGTTATTAAAAACACTGGGGTTCAATCATTAGGCAAATAAAAATAACTCTAAATTTGGAGGGGGTGGAGTTTTGCCTACTTGGAAATATTTGGGCTCAGCTTTGTTGCAGAAATTGTGCCATTTTGAACACTTCATTCCTAAAAGAGCCCAGATTTCCAGAGAGTCACTGGGCAACTTGCTGGGAATGTAAAAGTCAGAGGCAATGGGAAGGGGCAGGATTTTGTTTTCACTTAAATATTTAGTATCTCACCAGCAGGACTTCAAGAAGGGACAATTGCCAGCAAAGTTGACAGTCCAAAAATACTTTTTCCCTAGTCTTCCACTTATCTTTTCTCAGAATTGTTTTAATCTTTAAATATTTAAGCAGTATTTTGGATTATCCCTCAAATTTTTATTGAATTCTGCTATTTATATAAAAAACCAGCAGTGAGTTATCATAACTAAACTGCTTTAAATGCTTCTAGATTTTTGAAGGCTCCATTTGCTGTGCAACCTTAATTTTAAGGTAAGGATATTTGTCTTTTTAAAAGAACTATTTAAAATACCACCTTTCCTTGCAGCTAAGATCCAGTTTAAGGAGTCAGCTGAGTTGTGTCACCAGCCTACAGCAGTTCACCTTCTTTAAAAATGATTTTAAATTGTACCAAACTAAGAAAGCTCAGCAATAACAACATGAAGAACTCTGAATTGTGATGTGTGGGTCTATCTGAGGTTCCTAAAATGTCTGGGAGGAAGGGAAGCAAATTAAAGCTCCATCATATTTTTCCTCCCTGTTGCCTAAGCCCCAGATCTGACTTCAGTGATGGTTTAGTTTTGGGTCATGCATCATGCAGAAGCTTCCTCTTTGCCACCACGTGCATGGAAGTTCAATGTGAGGTTTTTGAGACACAGGGCAGTGTGTTGAGACTGTCAAGAGGTTTCCTGTTCCATCTGAAATTCCCTTCCACAGCCTCAAAGATCATGACTGTATCCATCTGCCTCCTGCATAGCTCAGACAGTCTGAGCAAAACCAAACTATTTCAGCAAATATATAGAATATAGTCTGGTTTGTTAAACTAAAACAGCATTTTTTATGCAGGGTTCAGGCATGAAGGAGGTAGTAAAGTGCTTAGCTTAGCATATTTACCTATTCCTCTCTCCAAAGTCTCTCCAAAGCTACGAGACATCCCCATTTCATTTCTTCCAAATTCTCTTTCAAAGCCTCCACCCATGGCACGATCCATCTCTGAAAAGATGCAGTTTGATTTCAGTCTAAACAATGCCTGAGAAGGTTTGAAGGATTCACAGCAAGGCAAGATGTTTATGATGTTCTCCTGATCATTCCATCATGTCTTTTGGAGACAAAAAAAAACCAGGACTCTGCTCAACATGGACAGGCAGATCTGAGGCAGCCACTTTGCTCTGGAGAAGCCTTTCTGGTGGATATAGACATGATTTATCCCTTTCTAAACTAGTCCTTCAAGAAAACCTCAAGGAATCACTTGTTTTCTACAGCTTGGAGACCCCAAGTGACTTGTGGACACCACGTGAGCTCTAAGCTTTTAGTTTTTCCCCAATAAAAGTGAGATAATGACCAATCTAGAGAGTCCCTGCAGTGGTAGACGTCCAGAGAACACAAGTTGGGAGTTGGCTACACAAAAAACCAGCACCTACCACTCATTCTGCCCATGTTCATCCCAGCTGGGAAGCGCCCAATGTTCTCCATGGCACCAAAAGGACCTTCCATTCCTAAAAGAAAACATTTTTTTCAGGAATTCTTTAGCAATGCCTTTCAACTTCTTCATGCTACACTTCACCCCCACAAGCTGCTTTCACAGGACACTTCCACAGGCACCAAAAGAACTCTGCCACACAGAGACAATCCAAAATTTGGCTAGAGTTTGGGAATTTATCTCCTAAACCAACAGTTTTAACAAATCACATGATAAAAACAGTTGTGGCTTATCCCCATACACCTAGAACAGTTTTAGTAGCACTCCAAAAGGAAGAAGTTAGTACTCAACTGGAGACAAACTTCAAGGAGCACAAACACCTGCTAGACATACATGGCCAAGTTCACACAACTTTCAAAAAAGCCCAAGCTATGACGAAAAAAAAGCCAAGACATGTCAAAAAAAACACAGCTTACCTCCCATTTTATTCATTCCAAAGCCCATGCCTTCCATTCCCATTCCTCAAAATAAAAGAGAAAGCTTTATGTAGCTAATGTTAACTCTACAGAGCTTCAGCCATGAGTCTGGCTGGAGAAACAGAGATCAGACAACGTGTCCATGGTTTGGACTGAAGAGCTTACAAGGGATAACTCTGAGTAGATTTGCAACATTCCTTCTCAAAAAAAGTAAAGCAGCAAAGGGGAAAAACCCATAGGCATTGGTAAATTGAAAGCTGAATGTGTGCTACTTTTTAGGTGGCTCTTGAAAACTTGTGCTATTTAAACATATCCTGAACAAAGATTTGCAAGCCCACTAGTAGGTGTTAAAAGTGACAGATGGTTTTTCAAAGTTTAATGTCTATTTGCAGTGTCTGCTGCTCATGCTCAAGAGTCAGAAAATGAGAGCTGTGCCTTGACCACAGTGAAAAAAAAATGGAGCAGTTGGTTAAATTCAAGTTTCCATTATCAAGCTCATTACTTAGCTCAACAAAAACTCATTTGGCTTTAACACTCCTAAGACACTTCAACTTTTTGGGTAGGCAAAACAAAGCTAACTACCTTCTACACAGCTTAAAGCTCTCATGAAACAAAAGCATAGGAGTAATCTTCTTACCTCCAGGTCCCATGTTGCCCATTCCCATGCCTTTGTTTAAATGATTTGCATCAATAGGTTGACCTCCAGGTCCTAATCCCATGCCAATACCACCAAGACCATCTGAAGAAAATATTCAGATATCAAAAAAGCCTTCTTTCCATAGTTTGACAAAACAGCAAGTTTTATTCTTAAGTAATTGACTTCCATTCTCCAAAAAGCTTGCTGTGTTCCCACTGGGGGGTGTGTACTTAAAGCATGAAAGTGTAAAGTAAATCCAGAGTAGATGTGTCTTGAAATAAGTCTAAAAACTCTCTCAAATATTTTTTTTTTTAATTCTTATTCTCTGTTTTCCATCTTACTGCTGAGAAAACTTGTTTGATTGGTTTTAAGCTGACTCCTGAAAAATAACTGGCTAGAACACTGCTTATTTTGTGCAACTCCTCAATCTAAGGAGAATAGAGTGGGCAATTTAGTATTGAGATCTTCTGACCTTTGCACAATGTCACCCTCGATTGACAAATGGCTTTAGTTCCACCTTTGCCAAGGTTCTTCCCTTGTAGGTAAGAATTTTACCACAGAGTTCAACCTATGGTTCTGATAGCCACCTATAGAATTCAGAGCACACAGCCAGCCTCTTCTCTGAGCAAACAAAATGTATCATCCCCAGGCATCCATTGGAATCTTCCTGTACCCAAATGAATTAAAAAAAAAAAAGATTCCCCAGTCCAAAGCAAGAAGAAAAAAAAAAGCCCTCATGTTTTTCTTTCATCAGGAAGGAAAAGTTCTGCTTGCACTCACATCAGACAACAGCTCAATGGCATTTCTTGGCCTATGAGAAGAGGACTTCCTCATTTACAGCTCAGCATCATGAAACACAGGAAGCATTGAATCTTGTTTTAAAACAACATGAGGTGCCCCATCCCTGCCCCAGGAAAGGCCACAAAAAAAAACCCCACAGGCTTCCGTTGGGATTTGTTGAGTTTTATTCAGAAGAAATAGAGAATTTATTGAGAATTCAACTGGAACCCCAAGACTTTCTTTTGAAAATGAAGGATACTGTTACAGAAAGCCCAGGAATGATGCTGCTGAATAAGGCTTTGCCAGAAAACTCAACTAATTAAGGGATGGATTGATTGATGATCATTAAAATTGTGCATGCAACAGGTTTTGGTTCCCATGCCCAAGAAAATAGCAACTGGCTGAATTAACAGAACAAGGTTAACAGCCACATTTCACACTGTTGCTCTGTTTCAACAAATTAAGCTTGTGTCCTCCCACCTCTAGCTCTTCCCTTCCAACCCAGACTCCTCCTGCTTGATACTTTTAGGTATCTTACCACAGGATGGTTGAGGTTGGAAGGGACCAGAGGAGATGATCTGCTCCAACCCTGCTGGCTCAGGCAGGGTCACCTACAGCCAGTTTCCCAGGGCCAAGTCCACACAGCTTTTGGGTATCTCCAAGGAGGGAGACTCCCCAGGCTCCTGGAGCAACCTGGGATTTCCTTAGGTCAGGTGGAGCCTCCTGTGTTTTGGTTTGTTACTGCCCCTTGGCCTGGGCACCACTGAGAAGAGTCTGGCTCCCTCTTCTCTATACCCTCCTTCCAGATATGGAGATAAGATCCTCTTTAGGAAGACCTGGAAAAGTCTCAGGTCCTCAATTCAGCCCATTCAGTTGAAGGGAAAACATTAGATAGCCAAAATATCATTGGGCAGAAGGAGGTACACTTTTCTCTAAGGGCTGATTAATTAGATTTCCATTAAATCCCACTATTAACAGTAGTTTTACAAGGCAGTAGGCTTTCTGAATTGCAATTGAGAGATTTGGAAGCCTTGAGAAGGTGAATGGGATGCTGTTTTAAGACAAGCTTCTAGCTATGAGCTGAAAGTAGTACCAAAAAAAACCCCACCAAAACAGAACAAAACCAAACCCAACAAACCAAGACTGAGCAGCTCTTCTTTACTATTTCCCCCTTTGATATTATTCAGGCAGTTTGGATTCCAGCTTTCCCCAAGTTTAAACCAGAGTTTTACTGGGGCTGGGATCAGGCCCCAGTTGTAGAACAGCAAACTAAAAGATGGAACATGTTCAGGCATGGAGGAGAGACTTACGAGGGAGTTGTTGGGGTCTCTCTGGAGGAAAGAAGTCTCCTTTGGGAAAGGCTCGTTCATCCTAAACACAATTCAATACATTAAAGTTGGTGAGAAAAGTCAGAAATCATTTGGTTTTTAAAGAAGAAACACAGAAAAGCAAAGCTAGAACAATCCTCACTGTATTTATCATTGTCTTTGAGCAAAATAATCAGAATTAGCCTTCCCTGATGGCAAGAGTTGGCATCACTAGGAGTCAGGCAAGTTATATTTCCCCCTTACCTTGAGCCCACACATCCTCCACAACCAGGAGCCCAATCACCAGATCAAAAAGGTATCAAAAAGGAAGAATTTGGACATACTTACCATTTTTACATGCATGGGTCTGTCAAACAGCAGCTGCCCATTAAACATGGCTGTTGTTTCATTAAGGATCATTGTTCAAGTACTAAAACAACAAATCTGAAAAGCTTTAAGTGTCCCCTGGCAGAGAGTTGAGTCAGAAACCTGCCCCTCTGCAGGTTGTTTCTGAAGCTCTTGCTCACAGGTTATTCAAAAAATCCTTCTGCCTTCTCCAAAGCTAACAAGTTTTGAGTCCAAATAATGGAACACTCCAAGAATGGCTTTTTAAAATTAAAACAGCTGTTAATTATTCTTCAGGTTAAGATTCAATTCATTAAGATTCAAGCAAAATGTGACTTCAAACCAGCCTGAGGGTTTAATGTTTCACCAGTACCTTTTGCATGTTTTCTCCCCTTTTACAGTTAAAGTTGCCAACGTTTCCAAATCCACAAGCAGCCAAGTTTTGGAGTATGCCATGAGAGTGAATCATGTGAAATTTGGATCAATCACAAGGCTTAAAGTGCACACAGAGAATGGAATTAACATTTAAACAGAAGGAGAAACACTGGGAGAGGAAAGAGGGAAATATTTTCCCCCTTTCCATACCATAGCCACAAACTCACAGATGGTGCACACAGCAGTGTCTGGATTTTGTTGTTGTTTGGGTTGGTTTTTGTAGGTTTTTGTATCTATAGATATGTCTCAAACCATCACTTGCAGTGTGAGGACACGGAGCAGAGGAACAAACCAGCTCGAGCCATCCCCTATTCCAAATGTGGGGTTTTTTTGCATTCCTCTCAATCCACTGCAGGAATTAAAAAATAACCCAAATCTCAGAAACTGAATTTTAATTCTAGCTACAACCTACAGCCAGAAATTTACTATTTGGGCTAGAACACAGATACCCATGTGGGAAATAGAATCCACTATGTCAGTGATGCTGAGCTTTCAGTTCTTTCAGGAAAGGCTTTTGTCCTTTTCTGCTTTCCTCATGTTTTCATCCACTGGATATGTCTCAAACCATCACTTGCAGTGTGAGGACACAGGGAGCAGAGGAACAAACCAGCTCAAGCCATCCCCCATTCCAAATGTGGGGTTTTTTTTGCATTCCTCTAAATCCACTGCAGGAATTAAAAAAAACCCACATCTCAGAAACTGAATTTTAATTCTAGCTACAACCTACAGCCAGAAATTTACTATTTGGGCTAGAACACAGATACCCATGTGGGAAATAGAATCCACTATGTCAGTGATGCTGAGCTTTCAGTTCTTTCAGGAAAGGCTTTTGTCCTTTTCTGCTTTCCTCATGTTTTCATCCACTGGAAGGGTTTGACCTCCTCTGACACTGCAACATCCTCACTTAAAAAAAACTGTAGGATTAGATTTTCACCCTGCTTTCTTTAGTAAGTTGTTTGCCTGCTCTTCACCACAGGGACTTCTCAAGGATACAGATGGCCTGAACAGCCTCTATGGCTTGCTCGAAAGTGACGGTGCCGATCCCCCGACTTTTGCCATCCTTATCTTCCAGGATGTCAGCTCTCACCACCACACCAGCCATGCTGAACACTTCCTTCAGCTTCTTCCAGCCAACCTTGTAATCCAACTGGAAGACAAGTGAGAGTGGAAAGAAGAGAAAGATTTCCATTAAAAAACAGCTTTAGTGGTATGTTTTCCCTTCCCCCGTATCCCCCATCTTAGGGAACAGTCTCTGTGGGGATAGGATGAAATTTAAATGGTATAAAAAAATGCTACAATGAAATGTTCTTGGTTTTGTTCAAAAATACAAATTAACAGACTGGAACATATAGGATGTAATCTACAGCTTCATTAGCACAGAGACTCAGCAGGACTAGCCAGAAATTACTTGTCACTGGGTTTTACAGGAACAGAGGTAATATCTAAGGCTTTTCTTCTAATTAATCATATTAAGAATTATAGAATGTATCAGGCTGGAAGGGACCTCTAAAGCTCATCTAGTCCAACCCTCTGCTATAAGCAGGGACATCTCTAACTAGGTCAGGTTGCCCAGGGCCACATCAAGCCTGACAATGAATGTCTCCAGGGATGGGGCCTCCACCACCTCTCTGGGCAACCTGATCCAGTGATCAACCACCCTCACATTGAAGAACATTTCCTAAGGTCTAACCTAAATCTCCCCTTTTCTAGCTTAAAGCCATCACCCCTTGTCCAGTCA
Source organism: Merops nubicus (assembly GCF_000691845.1). NCBI lineage: Eukaryota > Metazoa > Chordata > Aves > Coraciiformes > Meropidae > Merops > Merops nubicus. The sequence goes on from NW_008615368.1 coordinate 9,707, forward strand.
CTACAACCCCTTGAGAACAGATCTTCCCTTGCCAGCCAAGACCCAGATAACCCCTTCATGGCGCCCAGCACTTACATTTGCAACGAAGACAGTGCTCCCCAGCCTGCCTGCCTGGAGGGCATGAATGATCTCGTTGGGGATGTTGGGGTTGTTGAGGATGCTGGGTGGGATGTTGATCATGCCAGGGCCTCCTGGGCCTGGACCAATGCCCATCCCCCCAGCAGCTGCCATGACCTTCTGCATTGCTCTGCGGGCGTGCTCGCCGTCGGGATCCTGCCAAAACACAGACAGCACACTCAGCTCCCTCCCTGCCCCACCAGCACCAGGGGATTAGGGGCTTGGCTCCAAAAAGGGCTTCCCTTGACACAGGGATATCTGCTCCCAACACATCTCCAGCCAGCTGCCTCACAGAGGGCTGCCAGCCACCAGTTGAGTTGCTTGTAAGCAATATGCCAGCGCCCTTCGAGGTGGGAAGTTATTCCTACTCATGCTTTTCCCCCTCCCCTTCTAAAAGGGTTTCTTAGAAAACCAACACTAGACCTCACAGCTCTGTCTGTTCCAAAGCCTGCTAAGCCCAGAATGGCACTGGAGAACTTTTGGAAGCCAAATGCCAGCTAAGTCCTGGCATCTTCAAAACAATGCCACAATTAATTTACCTTGCACTTGGATTTCTTTACAAGACAAGGTACAGTGTGTAAAATTTCAAGAAGATCTCCTCCCCCTCCTCCACTGCTTTCTACCCTCCCCCCTCCAAAAACCTTTCAATGTATCCCCCTGTTACCACATAATCTTACAATTTTAGAACATGCTAGAAAACATGAGCAGAGGATGAAGAATTCAAGGGAGGAAATGAGATTAATTATCATCACTTGGCTTAACAAGTGAATGTTAAGCACCTTCACAATACAAGGTGAATTTCTGTCACTTCAGTTGGAAATGTCACAGTGAGTAAAATGTATTTTAAAAATTGTCTTCAGTGAGTAAAATGCACCAGCACTGCAAAACTGCTGAAGAAAATGAAAGGTCTAATAGTTGGTCAGAAATAGAGATGCTTTTACAATAGAAGCTGTTTGAGTTCATTTTAATCTTGAACCAAATTTTAAGACTAAACAATAGCCCATTTTGAGCACAGGAGAAAGGGCAGCTTTCATCTGATTGTTTCAGCTACAGAAAATCATGGTAGTCTGAGGTGGAGAACACATTAAAGTGAATTCAAGTCACTTCCCAATTTAAGTGTCTCTCTTTCACTGTTAGAATAGGGGACTGCTTCAAACCAGCTTAGCTCCAACAGAATGCCAGGAGTGGCTGTCATACAAACCAAAGGCTTCTGATCAGGCAAAGAGCTTTTATCTGGTCTGCTGTAGAGTTTTTATGGTGTCATTTGGAGGCCTTCATGCTCCTCTGCTGCAGGACAGCCACCACAGAGAGGTATGGTTTGGCAGAACCATTGCTAATTAACAGCATGTTAATTCATTCCACAGCCAGACTGGGGCACGTGTTGCTAAAGTCCCTAAGAAAGGAAAAATGCTTCTTCATCTCTTTCAAGCATCATTTCTGTTCTCTGTCACCTAGGCAGAAATAGTCAAGTGTGACAAGAGTTTCATGAAGAGTTGGGCAAGTTACAGCCACCTCTTCTCCTGGGCTGATGGCAAAAGGGTGGCCTGACCTCCAGCACAGGTATATCTTTAGCAGGAAAACCAACCCAGAGCTGGTTAAAAACCACTCAACAGCTTTTTCTCTCTCAAGGGCCCACCAGACAAGCCAGTTCTCAATGACTTCCAAGTGCAACTAGGTTTTTCTAATCTTCCATTTCACCTCTTCTCCCCTTTAAAGGGCATCAAGAGGTCGATGGTGCCAGAAGATGGCCTGTGCCCAGGAGCTGCTGCCCCCAGAACTCGTTACTCACAGAATGTGCCAGATTTGAGAAGTGCTGCCTCTTGCTGTCCCCATCCTTCTTCCCAAGAGCTCCAGAAGCAGGTTTCCAAGGGCAGACCTTCCACACGCTTCCTCTATCATATGCAGACATCTTTCACCCCCCACCATTAAGTGGGCAGGACAAGGACATGACAGAACACGAAGCTTGCTTAGCCAAGAACACAGCTCACACCCCCTAAGGCCAAGAGTCAGTGCTAATGCTGAAGCAAGTCCCTTGTTATTTTGTGTTCAATTGAACTTGCAATGCAGTTACAGGTTCTAAAGTGCTGGAATAACACTTTCAACTTGGCAGTGGTTAAGAATTAACTCCTGGTACAGTTGAGCATGGCATACTGGTTGAGAATAGCATTAAAATGGAAATAGATCTTTGAATTCTTTCAGGAACCAGCTTATTCTAAGGAACTGTTTGTAGAACACCTTCATGGTGATGTAGAATTAAAAGGGAAGGCAAGCAAGAACAGCTCTGCAGGTTTCTTCTTCAAATGGCTACACAAGGAATTACACCTGCAGTTAGAGCCAAATTCTTGCCTTGTCCAAGTTCTGCCTTGCTACCATCAGCACCTACTCTTAAAATCAAGTTTAGTCTTGATAATACCATCCAAACTCAAGTTCAGCAGTGCATGCTGATGGCCAAAAAAGGTCAAATGTTGGGTTATTTCAAATCCAATTTGATGAATCCTGCCTTTTGTCAGTTATTTATGTGCAAATGAGTCAGCCTTCAATCACCACTAAGAACTACCCCTTCACCTTCAAAGTCAACATACTGAAAGAACAGATGCACGTCTTACTTCTTTCACTTTCAATGGTCTTCCACCAAGACTATGCTTGTTCAAAACCTCTGCAGCCTTTTTCATGCTTTCTTCCATCTTGAATTCAACAACACTGTGGGGATACAAGACAGCTAAGAAAAAATGGCTTCTCTTTTTAAGAGTTTCCTCATTTCTTGCTATAAATTCAGAGGTGAACTTACGCGCATCCCTGGCGAGACGATTCCACGGGCAGGTAACAGGGAGGAGAGGAGGGAAGAAAGAAGAAATAAAGTAAGTAAAAAAACACCAAACACACAACTTTTTGTTTTTCTTTTTTAAGTCAAATCACATCAGTTAGCCCTAACAGCGAAAATCCACGTCACCTTACCCAATAAAGCCTTCAATACTTGAAATCCATAAGATATAATGTCTTAGGCATTAACAGGATTAAACTGTAGCTTCTGGAGCTGTAACAAACAGAACTAATTCCCGATTCTCCAAGAAGAAATAACCACACACTTCATGAGACCTGCTCTGCTCTGGCATACAGCAAAGCTCTCTCTCACCCTAAATCCATCTCCTTCGGTACAGCTAAGTGCTCTCCTTATGGATTTTCCTCCCTCTGCAAGATGCTGTGGCTGGACTAAAGGACTCGGGCACCTCTGAAGGCAATCCAGGGTTGACGTTGAGGCATGGACTTGACTGGCACAGGAAGCGTGGTTTCCAGAACCTCCTTTTGCACACTGGCCTTTCCCCCAAAAAAAAAACCTTCAGCAAACCGCTCCGGTGCCGGTTCCCAAAACGCAAGGCTGCCCTTCACCTGCCGTGCCACTCGACGTGCTGCTAGGCTCCCTGGCTCCTTCAAACAGCCAACGCCAACTGCACACAGTGGAAGACCACCCTAAAGCTGCTTCCAAGCCCCGGCCCACCTCCTCCCCACCCCAAAAAAGAAGCTTTAAGCGATCCTGTTGTAGCCACTAAGCGTACGCGCTCTCTACCTCCCTGACTTCGTTTCGTTCCACGCCACCGTACAGTAACATTTGTCATGTAGAAAATCCACAGAAGAAATCTCTCAAACACTTACCCTTGACTTTCCTTCAGCGTCCATTAAGAGCTCCACGTATGTTACCTCACCAACTACAAATCAGATTCCAGACGACACATATACCAAGGGAGAAAAGCCAAGAAAACAATGGGAATTTAGAACAATCAACAACCGTGTATGGAGCCTCTGCCTTATAAGAAAGCCCAGAAACACTCCATGTTCTCTAGACCACAAAACTGGACAATTACAGGTATGCAGTAAAGTCTTCAAACAGTTTTAACATGTTCTTGATTTTCCTCCACTTCCAAAGCCAGCTATTGCCACCGTTATCAGTTTCCTTCATCTTTAGAGCCCGCTCGTTGCTTGAGGCAATCCAAATCCATGGGAAAGTCTGCAAGGACAAGTCTCCTTTGCTTCACAGGGTGTGCAGAGTCCAGAACTCAAATGGTTATTTGATTTTCTCTGGATTTAATGAGAAAGTTCCAAAAAAAGGAAGTCAGACTGAACCAAAAGGCCGAGAGATCGCTCGCTGCCTGCTATTTATTGCAGCAGGGTTTTGGGCTGTTTAAGCCACCACAAAGTCCAGTTTTTAGCTTCAGTAAGAAGCAAAGTCTGCCATGCTTGCTCTCAAGGCTAAGCAGTCTCCAGCAAAAGGCAAAACTACCCCTGCACCTTTCCTCACAAGATCAGGATTGCCTTTGTATCACCACGTAACCAGCTCACGTCCCTCCAGAATACAACTACCAAAAGAACTGGCTGCTGCCTTTGAAGGGATGGGCACACAGAAGGATCACCCAAAAACACCCCACCTCGTGGACTTTTGCCATTCCTGTTTTAGAAGTCCTTGTTCAAGGTGTAGACAGGAGGACTCCAAGTGAAATTTGGAGCTGGCGTTAGGTGGAAGGTGGAGAGGGGATTTTGTGGGAGATCAGGAGCCAGGGTGGATACTGCTGGCAGACTCCAGGCAGGGAGCTGCAGCTTCACCTCTGACCCAGCTCTTAGAGAGGGACAGTGAGAGGAAGAGGTGCTCAGCCTGACCCCCAGGGGTTTATAGGACACCTCGTGTGTGTCAACAAACATCTTGAAACTTCCCTCTCGAAGCTGTAAGAGAAGGAATGCTTAATGAAATCACTTTTTTTTTAAATATCCATTTCTTTAAATATAATCATTTAGTGGTATCAGCATTCCAGCCACAGAAGAGTGATCTAGAGAGGATAAACTCTGCTCCACTTGTGGTTTCTGAGGACTGGTAGAGGCTCACAAACAAGTCCCTCTGAAAGGGACAGGCCCACCACTACCCACAGCTTTGTTATCTGAGCAACACTTGAAATGCAGCCTAAAAATGAATTCCATTCTGCAATGGGAACAGCACGTGGAACTGTTTGTGCAGTGACAGGGACTGTGCTGCAAACAGCCCTCCTGGACCAGTCCTTGGTGGCACGTGGTGGCCGTGCCCCCAGTCCAAACCTTCAGGGTTAGCAAGGTCGTTCTGAAGCCCACCCATCAACAGCAGCAGCCAGAGTCCAACCACACTGGGCTCAAGAATGTGATTTGACAATCCCCAGATTACCTACAGGACAAAAACCACTCCAGGTCACAAGAAGCCTGTGACTTTGCTCCTAAGGAACACTCCCAAGCCCTGGGATGGAGGGCTCTCCTCTCCCAACCACTCAGCCAATTCAGCTACAATTCTTAACTTCAGCTCCACACAAACGCTTCCCAAGAGGTTTGCCAAACTTGAACTAGGAATTTCAAGCCTGAAATAGGATTTTAAACATTTACTCTTTTAATAGATCTCTAAAGCACAAGATTTCCAGGAGTCTATCACAGCAGCAATCGTTGGTCGCTAGAACAATCTAGGAGGTGCCAATTTTGCTCAGTGCTTCACATTCCAGCCTCAGAGACACCTGTATGAAAAACTAAATGCACATCTTGAAGTTTAAAAACTAAATATACCTCTTGAAATAGCCATTTTCACTCAGGGGACATCTGAACTTCCTGAAGAGCCATAAAAAGCAGGGAGAGGGGGCACAGCACAGTATCCAAGACACCAAGTCCACAGGACAAACAACTGCACTAAAAAGGCATTTTTTTTTCACTTGAAAAACATGTAAAATGACTCAACATGACACTTCTCCAGAAGCCATTTGAGGCTAGCAAAGGAAACTTTGGGTTTTTTTTTAAGAACCTATGCTGGGTCATATTTAATTTGGGTTTTTTTTCCCCTCTCCATCCCAAAGCACAGTGTATGAGGACACCCAGCACTGGGGATAGAGGCAGCTCTCAGTGGTACCAGTCAGCTGAAGCAGAGTCTGTATCCACAAGTGCAGAAATTTCATTCAAACCCATGAGACTTATTTAAGGAGCTCGAGTTTATTACCAGAGCAGCCTCCAAAGGGAGATAAAACTTGCAGAAAATAGCAGCTCTAAGTCTATGCAAATATAATTAAGGAACGTGTTCCCTCTGGTGTCTTTAAGGCTTAACTTAAAGCAGACTGATTTTATAAACCTCACACTTCAAGTTCAGAAACTTGGCATTTCCTAAAAGGTGAGATTAAAGCAGAAATCACTGCAATAACCAGAATCCCAGCCCAAAGGATTCTCCAGGGTTAGTTACCACCACAGGCTTTTTCTCCTCCCCCTCACCCAAATTCATACCCACTGCCCAAAGTTTATCTGCACAGAAAATTAAGATGTTCAAGCCAGGTTGGTCTGGCAGAATTTGGACACTCTCCAGGGACAGTTCAGGAAGCTCAGACAGGTATGTCCACGTGGTGATGTGAGGCAGGGCTCAGATGGCCTCACCCAGCCCTGCAGCCACGTCTGGGGAAGTCACTGGGTAACAAGCTCAGATGGAGATGTCAGCTTTCCAGACTGTTAAATTGGGCAATATGATTTTAATCGTTAGAGACAAACCAAACAGCTCTGAGGGGCAGGAGAGGTGCAAGAGAGGCAAGTCTCAGCAAGAGGAACACAGGAACTGAAAAAGGAGTAAAAGTTTTATGTCACAATTATTTCCTTGGCAGACAGGGTCAGAGGTAAATACTAACTAGAGAAGGAAGATTCTCCAGACATCACCAAAATCATATGGATGTCCCATCATCTTCTAAAGAACATGGGGCAGTGTGAGGGATTCAAGAGAACCCTGCTATGAAAAGCTTGGTGGTTTCAATGTGAGGAAATTCAGAACTGATGATGGATCCTCTTTCCTATACTGTTTAAAGCTCATGACAGGCAAACCCTAAAGCTACATGGGAGGCTTGGGATAGGGGGAGAGAAGAGAAACACATTGTACATGTACAAAGCTTCAGTTGAAAGGGGAGAAGAAAAATGTTCTTCCCAAAGCAGAGGCAGAGGAGAGTTCACAAGCTATTATTCTACTGCAACAGAGGAAGGGAAATCTCCCTTTTACATGAGAGAAACCACAAAAAAAGGGTAATTTTTGCTCTTTGAGAGCACAGGCAGGAAAGAGGGAGTGAAAAACCTTCTCACAGCCACTGAGGGAGGACAATGCCTCCTTCAGAAGATGGGTATGGCTGATGAAAACAGAGCAACTCGTCAGTGCATCTCCTGAAAGTCAAGAGAAATGAGCCTGATGTGGAACAGCACTTCCATGTTGCTTATTCATCCTCTTCCTCACCCATCTAGAACTTGTCTGCAAGCACACCAACAGAACCTCGGGCACCAGAGCCCAAGGGACTCTCCAGTAACTGTGGTCTCCAGGTACTGGAGTAGCACCTGGTAGCACCCAAGTGCCAAAAGCACTCAGTAAATACCTGGGCTGGAGTACAACAGCAAGAGGGCATGAGTTACACCCTCAGGAGGCCACAAAAGCTTCCAAAATTTCTGGAGATGGAGAAAGAAAGCAGACAGCACGTGCTCTTCAGACAGTTGCAAGTTTTGCTGCTGCTTTTCCTCCCATCTGCTCACAGGTCCAGGTTTCTCTAAAGGATTCTGAGGCCTCCCAGAGCCATGGGTGCAGCTGTGCCAGTCCAAACAGGCCCTGGGGCACCCAGGAGTCTCTGAATGAGATGTGAACGTGCCAGGGGAGGTTGAGGTTGGCCCTGAGGAACAATTTCTTCCCTGAAAGGGTTGCCCAGGGCTGTGCCAGGCTGCCCAGGGCAGTGGTGGAGTCCCCACCCCTGGAGGGGTTTCCAAGCTGTGGAGATGTGGTGTGAGGGACACGGGGCAGTGGGGACCTGTCAGCCACCAACAATGCTGCAGGACTGGATGTGAAAGGTCTTTCCCAACCCAAATGATTCTAGGAGCCTGGCTTTGACTGCAGCTGCTCCTGGCCTTGCAACAGAGCAGAACACAGATACTGCTTCACTTTCCAGCTCATTTTCCTCCTTGTGTTGTACAGCACCTTGCTACTCTGGTCAGGAAAAAGGTTTAAGAGACTAAATTCTGTATTTCCTAAAGGAATCAATCAATAAACATCTCCAACTCCAATACAAGTTTTTTCATCAGATGGTAACACCTCACTGCTGCCAGGAAGTGTGACAGTCTCTCTCCCTACACCAGAGCCCTTTGGGGGGGACAGATGAAGACAGCTATTTATTATTCCATCATGTTTACATTTAGACCTCACTTCCATGCTGAAGAAACTGCTGCCTCATTCTCCTCCTGAAGCCATTCACCAATCACCCACGCCCATTACTTGGGTTTAGCAGACCCTTGGGGTTTGTCAGCCAACACGAGGGAGTTTCAAACAAGAACATTTTGAAATAGCATTAACAATTAGTTCATACTGCATACCTGTAATTGAGTTTCACCAACAAATACACTGAAATGACTGAACTCTTGAGAGAGGTGTCACCTTTAAGAGACCGCACGCGTCTGAAAGAACCAGGTTGCAGGAATACAAAGCTCGTGGCTCCTAACCCATACTTACTGACCCAAACCAGCAGAGGGAGGGGAACTCCTCCTACGTCCAGCAACCTGCTCCTACCAGCTTCAAAATCTTCCAGCACTGCCAAGAGCTGGAGCAGTGGCAGACCCCCCGAGGTCCGGACGGATCCGCTTCACACGTGCTCCCCCCAAAAAAAAACCACCTTGGTTGGCCTGTGATGATCTTACACTCACAAACCCAAAATTCTAACATTTTAGGGTTTGCCACGGTCACATTCCTGGTTCTTGGAACCACTATGCCTTGCATCAAGAAGTCCTGATTGAAGCAAGTTCGAGCACAGCACCAGAGCACCAAATTTGGTAGACAGTGGGGGACTAAAATGGAAGGAAATCGCCAACTACTCAGCAGATCTAAACTGTTGGGTTTGGGCAGTCCCAAAAAAAAAACCACCAACAATGCTGCTCCAGGTTTAGCATAACAAGCCCTGCAGACAGAACGGAGAGGTTTCAAATGTTCCCCCTAGGAGTATCTGCTGGAATGAGCAGCTGAACAGCAAGGCAGGAAACAATCTCACCCCGGACTTTTTTCCATCCACGTGAACTGGAGAGAAACCACAAGACACTTGGAAGGGAATTCAACACAGTGCTTAAAAAAAAAATTAAGACATCTCACACACAGAGATACGCCTGTTAACCAAAAGAGCTGGTGAAGCAAAGGGAAAGCAGAGCTTCAGGCAAGGGACTGTTCATAATTAGGGCCTGTTAAAGCAGTCTGGCAGACCGTGACACAAAACCACTGCTCCAATCTCCAGCATCAACCTTTCCCAGCCTCTAATTATGGAAGTTTCCCAGGGCCTCCAGTCCTGAAGTTCCTTACACAGACTCCATTTTTGCCTCCAAAGCCCTCTGGGAATTTGTTTTCCCCTTCATTAGGCCACGCCTTGTGAACACCTTAGCACTCCTCCCCTAGCTCAAACACGAGTGAACACTGATGGCTCTTTTGGGAGGTGTTTATGCCTGATGCCATGTGCTTCAGAAGGGACCCACAGGAGCAATGGTTGCCTTACTCTGAGCTGGTTTTGAGGTGTTTTAATGATGGAGAAGCCAAGTGTTTTCTTGCCACTCCACTGCATCCCTGAGGTAACTGGAAAACTAGTAAGCTGGGCATCAGCTTAAAGCAGTAACACTAGTTTAGACTTGTCTCCACCTGAGTAGTCAGCTCAATTTCTTCATCTTCCTCAAGAGATGAAGGTGCTCAACAAACTGAGGCAGCTCCCGTTCACGTGGGACAGTTAAATACAAGTGGGAAGAGGGGAAATGCCAGAACAGGATCTCCAAAGCCCTAACTCTGCTGCAGCACATGCCAAAGCACAAACCCGATTTTTCTGGCTTTTTGCAGGTCACCCAGAGACACATTTTACTGCCCTCAAAGAGCAGTGGGGATCTTCATCTAAGCACAGATCACCACGAAGTCTGGGGACACAGCTATATAGACTCACACCAGAGGAGCAGTAACTACCTTTGTCACCCAAAAGCCATTAAAATGCTTCAGAAAGTTTTGTTGCATGTCAAGGCTACAGTCTGACCCAAGCCTGGTTTTTTTTTCCCCCCTCTAAGAAAAATTCCCATTTAAATCTCCAATGAAGCACTCTTAGCTCTATGCCAACATGCCTAGGAAGGAACCATCCATCAGGAAGGCTGCCAGGGAGCAGATGTGCAACACCCAAAAAGGCTTCAGGCCGACCTTTTACAGAGCTGGTGTCACTAAAGTCCGCCCAGAACTTCCACTCTTTTTAAGTTCACACACAAAGTCAGCCACAAGTAAGATGACAAGACATCACTTGGCCACCTGAGTTGTACATTACCTTTCTCTTTGACCAGGTCTTTCAGAGACTGCCACTTCACATCAAAGGGAATATTTGTAATAAAAGCTCGGTATCTTTTAGCAGGGTTAGCATAGGGCTCAAAGCGATTTCCTCCTCTTTTGACACTTTTCTCTTTTCTTTTTTCATTTTGGCTTGGTCGTTCACCTTCACTGCAAGCAAAGAAAGATAATCACACACATTAACTACTCTGGCATTGGATCCACGTCACGTCACCTCCTGGAACAGTTGTTACTACAGAAGATGCAAACTTGCAACCTTTTCAGGTTTTCTGCAGAGCTGCACACCCTTCAGGCAGAGCTGGAGGGCAGGGTGCCAGTGCTACAGTGTTGTCACAAGGATTTCCTAGCAGCAGACACCTCACCTTGCAGGGAAGATCCACTGTTTTCTCCCACATTTATCCAATGTCACCAGTTTTCCATAAGCTGAATCTCTTTAACACCGACCAAGCCTCGCTCTGGCTCCTCGTGATGCTCCAGATCAAACATCCACCCTAATTTCCTCCTCCTTGGCACACTGCTCTACTTAAACACCTTTAAATCAAATAATGCATTTACCCACCACATTTATAGTCTTACACCAGAAGAATTTCAACAAACTCCTCCTGGATCTAACTGAACACTCAGGTCCATGACTTATCTAACAACACTTTGCCCCTCTGTCAATGAATGCAGGTTTTAGACTAACAAATCCAAAGCTTTTGTGCACTCTAACAAACTTACTGAATAATTCTTTTAATTATTTCAGAATCCCAGCTCTGACAGAGTCTTCCTTTCTCATTTTTGACCTCTCTCAACCATCAGGTCTTACCAGGGCACAACCACCACTGAATAGCAGTATTTTCAACAGCAGGAGAGTGAAATACTTCAGCCTCAGCCTGACCTGACCCCTGAACTAATCCAGTTAATCTCCTTCACTCTGCACTGCTTGAGAAGCTGCAGAAATACATTTTTAGAAGGAATTGATGGGAACACATCAAAGAAGCTGGTAGAGCTCCTAAAACTTCTCTGTACATAACATACACTGAGTTTTTGCTTGACTTAAGACTTATCTAACCCCACAAAGTCCAAGCCACAGCAGAAATCCTGCCTCTGAAGTGAGCACCCTCCTGGCCATGCCATTGGGACTTGGAAAGCAGATCCAAAACCCACAGGGAAAAGAAGAACCAAGCACACAGATGTCCGTGCAGGTTTTTTGGGGGGGGTTTCCGCATTTTTATTACCTAGCAGCCATGAGGACACAGCACAAGCAATCACACAAAAATGTTGTTTTATGGATCCAGGTGCAACTGCAAAGAGAATTTGGCCACTGTGTATCACTTCTTGTCACATCAGACAGAAGTTCTGCATAGAAGTTCTATGCTGAAAAAAGAAGTCTATAAAAATAGGGGGTTTTAGTCATTTAGAAATATTTACACCAGCAAAAAGTGAAAGTTTTAGACTTTCCCTCATTGCATTTTTTTGAAGCTTCCTGAGTGTCACGGTTCCACAGCTTTTGAAAAGTCAAATCCCTGAACAGAATTAGTTCTGTTCTACCCCAAACCAGGACACTGAGTAATGAAGCAATTGAAAAGCCTAAAAATACATTCAAAATAGGACAAACCTTCTAACCCCTTCACTTCTGTTTGGCTGAAGAAGTAACACCAACTTTAGTGCTTGTGTTAGGAGCTGCACTCAGTTTTTGATGTTTATTCCTCAAACCAGAGCAGTTTACACTCCCCCTGGGCTGTATAAAATGCTTTGAACTAACATGGGATGATGCAGACTTGTTTTTTTTTTTAAATCCTTCATTTGAGGCTCCCAAATCAGCTTAAAAACAGGTTGAGCTTTAATATACCTGGAAAGGAATTCAACCAAGCCACAGCACCTGCCATGAAAGACAAGCACTGGCCTAGGATATGTTCCTTATCACAGAGAGCAGAGCAAAACCCAGCCAGGTCAAAAGAGAGGTCAAGGGAAGTTTCAGCTGCCAAGTTTGATCTCTTTTGGAGGATTTCAGACCCCACCTCGACAGGTTTCACACAGCAGGAGGAGAAGAACAGGCAGGCTCAGGTCTGCAGATTGCTGAGGAGATGGGGCTACCACACGTGAACACTATGGAGTGTTTCAGGCTTCTTTGCAGGGAGTTTTAGACAGCAGGAAGGAAGGAGCCCCAGGTCACCTCCAAAATGCACCATCCCTGTGAGCTGTGATTCCATTTATACCACAACTAACTCCTCAGAAGATAATTCATCTATTCTCAGTTCTTTCCTTTGAACTGAAATGCCTCCTCAACCCTCCTGTCTGTGATGTGTGTAGAAGGAGGCACTGAAAGGGAAGTTCTTACTTCCTCCAAAGCAAGTGACCATCCCACCCATTCCTCCAGGAGGTTTCTTAAGCACACCACAGAGCCCAGAGTGCACCAGAAATGGTGAAGAATGAAAACTGAGCACAGGCAGAAGCCCCTTCCCACTGCCCAGGACACAAGAGCACTGGCATGAACATTATTGCTGTGGGTGTGTTAGATTTGCTACGTGGAGTTTGACACTAGAATTACCCAGATAAAAAGATAATCTCTCTGGAAAGGCTCTAAAAATAACAGGGGCAAAGGGGAGGGGGGGCAAAAAATCACAACAAAGGAGACATCTTTATTTGTACTTCCAGGAATAAATCATTTCCTCATCTAAGACTAATCCCTGATTACATCTTACCTCTGCCACAGTCACCCAGAGCCAGCTCTGAGGTGTAAATAGAACCTCAGACATGAACATCCTCCACCACTGAGCCAACAGGAGAGAGGATGATGGAAAGATCCTGGATCAAAACCAGTGTGCCCAGCAGGAGCAGGGAAGGGATTGTGCCCCTGGACAGGCCACAGCTTGAGGACTTCTCCTGTGGTGCTCAAAACTGGGCACAGAAAGACACTGAGGGGCTGGAGCATGTCCAGAGAAGGGCAATGAAGGTGGTGAGGGCTCTGGGGACATGGCTTGTGAGGAGCAGCTGAGGGACATGGGGGTGTTTAGTCTGGAGAAGAGACCTTGCTGCTCTCTAACTCCCTGACAGGTCAGAGTGAGGTGGGGGCTGAGCTCTTCTCCCAAATAACCAGCAATAGGACAAGAGGAAATGGCTTAAATTGAGCCAGGGTTGGTTTTTATTGGATCTGAGGAAGAATTTCTCTCCTGACAGGGTGGTGAGGCATCAGCCCAGGCTGCCCAGGGAGGTGCTGGAGTCCCCATGCCTGGAGGGGTTCAAAAAGTTCATGGAGGTGGCACTTGGGGACACAGTTCAGTGGCTGTGGTAGTGCTGGGTGATGGTTGCACTTCATCCTCTTTCCAACCTTAATATCTCCACGATTTGTGTTGAAAATCATTGAAGACAGACATTTTCCCCCAAAATATAACACTTGGAAAGGTGACTACCTTCATCCCCACATGCAGCACAGCCACAACTCAGGGAGAGGAGAGGAGTTTTTCAAATCGAGGCACACAGCCACCTCCTCACCATCCCCTCATTATCTCTAATTAACTCCAGGCCCTGGCTGTGTCTGGCATGTGGCACAGCAACCAGCAGCAGCCCTGCCACACACCCCGGGACTGCAGGACAGACAGCTCACCTCTCCTCTCAAACATCACTCACACAACAGCGGCTTCACAACGCTGATTCTTATCTCCGCGGCAGTTACAGCCCGAGGCCAAAAACTAACTGAAAGGTTAATGGTCTTTATTCAACACATTTGCTATTTAAAAAGCTTTGTCAACGCTGAAGTCGGCCAAAAATCATTTAATGTCTCGTGGCAAGCAGTTCAAGGTTTTTCTGCTCTTCATCCCCCACGTTTAGAAACCTGGAATTGTGATCCCGGCTGATTTTTTGCTTAAATTTCTGTAACGTTCTATTGACACCAGCCACACAACCCTTACTTAGTGCCCGGCACCGCCTTTCAACTCTCACTTTCAAGGCGTTCCTAAGCCACTCCACAAGTAAATCATCAACCACAAAACAGCACTTTGCTCCAAACGCTGCAGCACTAGTTGACTGCCCGAGAAGAGCTTAGCTGATTCCACCTACCACAGACAGAATAAAAAATAACTAACTGAAACGACCAAAAACCCACCTTGCTGGCACAGCTCTACGGGAGATTGGGATTGTTCAGACTAGAGGGGACTGAGCAATGTGGTGCCCCTACTAAATTACCCGTTAAGTTGCTTACTAACCCCACTAAGGCCCTAGAGAAGCATTTCCTAATAAGCAAAGACCCCCGGGATCTCCCTGCCCGCCGTACACCGGGCTCTCAGGACGAGCGGCCGGTTCCTTCCCCTCTCCGATGTCAGAACCCTGGACGCACTTTCCCGGGGCGGCTCCGCGCTGGCAGCGGGCAGGCCGCGCCGGGCCTCGCGAGGC